>NC_057794.1:419023191-419076295 GCF_018294505.1 Triticum aestivum | reverse complement strand
AATGCTCCTCTGAAGAAACGCCGAAGCTGGCGCCCACGGAGCCCCCAGGAGGAAGACAACAGAGAAGTCCTTTACCCGATGAACTAGATTAAAGTGCTGGCTCAATCAGGATTGACAATAATCGAGGTTATGTCAACATGCATAATGCGGGGGGTGCAGCCACTACAATATCGAGGGCACCCCCTGTAGTGTTTTAACGGGGAAGATGATGCCACCCGTTGCGGGCGCAAGGGACCGGACTCCACTGCTGCTTTAGCAAAAAATATGTCCGAGTTGTTCAAGGGAGAGGAAGAGGAGTTTATCCGTATTAAGCCATGGGATGGATTCTCCATGTACAACCCCCCAAGCTGGGTGAGTTGTACCTCTTTAATCCCAACCTTCCCACATTCTTCATCGTAGGTACTCACCTTTCCATTCCATGACAGAAACTGCGAAAAGCTATAAGGGAGGTCAACAGCCCACCTCCACAACCGGAGGACCCTGACCGGGCCCTTGACCCCGGACTCGAGGAGGACCCGGACATATTCGTGGAGCTGATAGACATGCAATTTTATCAATTGAGCTATGATGACGCCATGGTGGCCATAACGGCTGACTATCCTGGACTACTCCCTGCGTCGCACGTAAGAAAAACCAAAGTCCCAACTCCCCAAAAGGATCCCCTTTTATGCACTTTACGCACCATACACATATGGTGTTTTACAGGGAAGGCATTCGAGACGCCGTGCCGAACCCACAGCAACTCGCCAACAAGAGGCACCAAAGCCGGGTAGGCCAAAAAGGAAGGCGGTCAGGACGAAGACGCCGGCATAGAGGTATGACACAAAACCTCACTCCGTGGTTGTCGTCTTTCTTAGTATATAACTCTTAGTATATAACGACATATGTGCTTCTTAGCAGAAAAAACGCTCGCCGGACTATATCCGGAGAGGCTACCGATCACGCCTCGACTAGTCGGGCTCCAGGGCCAGCCATAGAGGTGGAAGCTAACGCGGCGAAGATGCCGGATGTTCCTCCTATAGAGGATGCAGACAGACTATCCGCTACAAATTCTGAAGTGGAGAGCGCCATGAATCACAGGCGTCGTCGGGCCGTACTCCGTGACGCTTGTTTCTCACCAGAGGCATTTGATGCCTTCAATTCCGGGGATGCGTACATCCGTGCTGCTCAAAATGGTCTAGCCAGAGCCACAGACCGGTATGTAAGGGATATACGGGTAAGAAAATCTGACGATTATATGTATCAGTAGCCCCTGAGACTTGAAACAGTTGACGCAACTGATTTAAGGATCATTATTCGTGCAGGTTCTTACAGAGAAGAACTCCCAATTGTCTCAAGAGCTGGAAGAGTGCAAGGCCCAGCTAGGGGCCACTGGTGCCGCATTGAAGGAGTCCGAGAAGGGTCTCTCTGGTAACACTTGTTTCCATTGCAAAGAATACGGGTACTAGGTAGTATGCGGCATATATGCAAATCTAATAATAGATGTTGCAGTGGCCCCGGAGTGAATCCAGAGGCCGTGGAGGTGGATGCGGCACGTGATGATCGATAGTGAAATGCTGGCGAGCGCGTGCTAACGCGAGTCAGGCAGGAGAAAAATGATCTCCAAGACGCCAATATCCGGCGGGGCGTGGAACTGAAAGATGTCCGAGCCCAGCTTGCGGACTCCGTGAAGGAGAATAAACGGCTTCGGCGCGACATTTTTAGTAAGTGCTTGAACGAACTTTTAAAGGTGTTCGGCGAATAACCCGGCTAACAGAGCTATGTCTGCAGGTATGCTGACGGGTCGTCCCGCGGAGGAGATGCCCGGGTCTTTGGGTGATCTTCTACTAGAGCTCTCACAACTGCACGAGCAAGTTCGGCAGGTGATGCAGGGTATTGCCCAAGCCTTGTGGCCATCCGCGTCCCTGCTAGGAGGCATGGGGGAGCTTCTAGAGAAGCTCAAGGGAGCGCGGCGACGCTTCTGATTATGGAAGATATCAGCCTGCTGACAAGGTGCAAGGGAAGCCCGGGCTATGGTGAAGACGCGATATACGAGAACGGACCCAAACCACATGGCCGAGGTCAGACCGGTGGGGCCCGATGGGAAAGAGATCCCCGTCAGTTTAGTGTATGATCAAGTAGAATTAGCTGCAAAGTATTCCCAACATGATTGTAGGCTAGACAGCCTGTTGGATGGTATATAAGAAGAATTTAATCACTCTTAGCGACTGTGTAATTCAAGTGACATATGTAATGTCCCTAGCCGGATTGTAAATCATTTGTCATGGCGGACCTTTTCGCTTCGACCTCTGGACCTGATAGTCCGGAGTGTATCTGAATACCCGCTCGGTTATGTAAAATCGAGGTATGCATGGAGACCATGCGTAGGGGTCATAAGTGCTTGAACAGACAAGTACCCAACTAGTTATGTTATATAACATGGGTAGTAAGAAACATCTTCTAGGGAGAATAGTTCCATTAAGGGTTCCTTTCCCTGGGTACACATTCCCTAATGTGCATGTCCGAACTGCGAAAAGAGACGTAGGATATAAACATCTGGGGGCATGTTTCAAGTTAGATAAAAGTCATCTTTTATTCACCGACCAAATATTCCCTTAATAACGCTAGCTTTCGGCTTCACCCAGTCTGAGGTAAACATCCGGCTGACACGGCAGTAACAATCGCAGAGGTACTCCCCTTATGCCCTAGCCGAATTAACGGGAATGTAGGGCATAAATACAAGAGCCAGGCAACCCATCTTAGCCAAAACTTAAGTCATATCGATGCATATAATGGCGAAAAAGGTACATGCAGAAGAATAACACATGTATGGG
The DNA here is from genome assembly GCF_018294505.1 of Triticum aestivum. Lineage (NCBI taxonomy): Eukaryota > Viridiplantae > Streptophyta > Magnoliopsida > Poales > Poaceae > Triticum > Triticum aestivum. The sequence continues at coordinate 419,073,482 of NC_057794.1, read as the reverse complement.
GCGTAAAGCCCAGGAGAATAGTTAGATTAAGCTTCTTTATAAGAAGCCCCCAGGTATAATGAGCGCGGTTAGCGTGTCAAGATTGTGTAACCAGGACACAAGTATAACCTTTAAGGGCCTTGTAGAGAGTAAAAAGGGAGAAAGAGAGAAAAGACGGATATGCAAACAATTGACGGAGGTGAGGAGACGAACATAGAGTCCGGTGCTAGGGGTAGAATCTTCGTAGTCTGGCTGCATTCCATGGGTTTGGCTTGAGTCGATTATCCGATGCATCCCGCAGATGATACGCTCCACAGATTAGAAGCTGGTCGATAATGAAGGGACCCTCCCATTTGGGCTTGAGCTTGTTCTTTTTCTTCTCCGGCAGGCGTAGAACTAGTTCACCAATGTTATAGGTTTTGGCCCGTACTTCTCTGCTTTGATACCTTCGAGCATGTTGCTGATAGAATGCGGAACGGGCCTTTGCCACGTCGCGCTCTTCCTCTAGGGCATCCAAACTATCCTGCCGACCAAGCTCGGCCTCTTTTTCTTCGTACATGCGCACTCGAGGTGAGTCATGAATTATGTCGCAAGGTAGAACCGCCTCAGCGCCGTACACCATAAAGAATGGTGTGTATCTGGTAGTGCGATTCAGCGTGGTCCGCAGCCCCCATAGTATGGAGTCGAGCTCCTCTACCCAGTGCGTGTTTGACCCCTTTAAGGGGTCCGACCATATCAAGCCCCCAGACCGCAAAGGGCCAAGTAATGGGGATTGTTTGGAGAGCAGTGGGCGGCATATGGCTTTGGTTTGCAAAGAGCTGGCAACCAACGCAATGCTGGACCAGATGCTGCGCATCTGCCCGGGCCGTCGGCCAATAGAAACCTGTATGGAAGGCCTTGCTTACAAGGGCCCGCGCTGCGGCGTGATGGCCGCCAAGTCCGGCATGGATTTCTGCCAAGAGCTTCCGCCCTTCCTCTTTGGAGATGCACCTTTGAAGGACTCCGGTAGTGCTTTTCTTATAAAGCTCTCCCTCGTGGACCTTGTAGGCTTTAGATCGCCGCACTATGCATCCTGCCTCATTTTGGTCCTCGGGTAGTTCCTGCCTAGTTAGGTAGGCCAGGAATGGTTCTGTCCACGGGGCGATGACGACGATTATTACGTGGGCTGAAGGTGTTATTTTGATGGCAGAGCCTCCGATTGTGTCAGAGTGTTCGATATCTGGGGTTGTGGCCGGGTCCGGACTATTGGTGCCGGTGTCCCCTTCCCATACCACAGATGGTTTAAACAGTTTTTCCAGGAAGATGTTAGGTGGGACAGGGTCGCGTTTAGCGCTGATACGGGAGAGGATGTCCGCCCCCTGGTTGTTTTCCCGAGCCACATGATGGAATTCAAGCCCCTCGAACCGAGCTGACATTTTGAGGATGGCGTTGCGATATGCCGCCATTTTCAGATCCTTGGCATCGAAGTCTCCATTTATTTGGGATATTGCAAGGTTCGAGTCCCCCCCGCACCTCCAGGCGTTGAATGCCCATGGAAACTGCCATCCGGAGACCGTGTAACAGGGCCTCGTATTTGGCTGCAGTTTTGGAGTCTGTATATAGTATTTGGAGTATGTATTGCACTGTATCTCCGGTGGGGGACATTAGGATGACGCCAACCCCCAGACCAGCCAACATTTCAGAGCCGTCGAAGTGCATGATCCAATTGGAGTATGCGCCGTACTCTTTAGGGAGTTTGGCTTCTGTCCATTCGGTTACGAAATCGGCCAGTACTTGCGACTTAATGGCTCGCCGTGGTTTATATGTTATTTCGAACGGGAGGAGCTCGATAGCCCATTTGGCAATCCGGCCCATGGCATCACGGTTGTTTATTATGTCGTTGAGTGGTACTTCGGAGGCCACCGTAATTGAACACTCTTGAAAGTAGTGTCGTAATTTCCTAGATGCCATGAATACCGCTAATGCTATCTTTTGATAATGTGGGTACCGTGATTTGCATGGAGTGAGGACGGTGGACACATAATATACCGGCTTTTGAAGTGGGAATTTATGTCCGTCCATCTCTCGTTCAACGACGAGCATTGCGCTTACAACTTGGTGAGTTGCCGCTATATATAATAGCATTGGTTTGCCAACATTTGGCGTGGCCAAGATTGGGTTGGTGGCTAGGCTGGCTTTTATTTCTTCTAGTCCGGCCGTGGCTGCGTCTGTCCACTCGAAGTGTTCAGTGCACCGAAGAAGGCGATAAAGGGGGAGTGCCTTTTCTCCTAGTCGGGAGATAAAGTGGCTTAAAGCCGCCACACATCTAGTTAACTTCTAGATTTTCTTGAGGTCAGTTGGGATAGCCAACTGCGACAGAGCTCGGATTTTGGCTGGATTTGCTTCAATTCCTCTGCTGGAGACGATAAACCCCAGGAGCTTTTTGGCAGGTACGCCGAAAACGCATTTTTCCGGATTAAGCTTAATGTCGTATGTTCAGAGATTATCGAACATGAGCCTCAAGTCGTCTATTAATGAGTCAACGTGTATGGTTTTAACGACCACATCGTCGAGTATGCCTCCGCAGTTTTTCCGATCTGCTTTTCCAGACATGTCTGAATCATGCGCTGATATGTTGCACCGGCGTTTTTGAGCCCGAAGGGCATTGTGTTGAAATAGAAGGGGCCGTATGGAGTGATAAATGCCGTTGCGGCTTGGTCGGACTCCGCCATCTTAATTTGGTGGTAATCGGAGTATGCGTCGAGGAAGCACAATGAGTCGTGTCCTGCGGTAGCGTCGATAATTTGATCGATGCGAGGGAGGGGGAAGGGATCCTTTGGGCAAGCCTTATTAAGGTCCTTGAAGTCGACGCATAGGCGCCAGGATTTGTCCTTCTTTGGCACCATCACCAGGTTTGCTAGCTAGTCTGGATGCTTTGTTTCTCTAATGAATCCGGCCTCCAGTAATTTGGCTAGCTCCTCTCCCATGGCTTGTCGCTTAGGTTCTGAGAAACACCGAATAGTCTGCTTGACTGGCCTGAATCCTATTAGAATGTTAAGGCTATGCTCGGCTAGCCTGCGTGGGATTCCTAGCATGTCTGAAGGATGCCAGGAGAATATGTCCCAACTCTCGCGCAGGAACTCCCATAGTGCGGTGTCTACGGCGGGGTTTAACTGTGCCCAAATGGACGCTGTTTTTGCGGGGTCCGTTGGATGGACTTGGAATTTGACTATTTCATTCGCTGGTTTAAAGGAGGTGGACTTGGATCTTTTGTCTAGTATCACGTCGTCCCTGTCCACCATGGAGCGCAGCGCGGTTAACTCATCTGCCACAAGGGCTTCGGATAGTGCCTCGAGGGCCAGTGTGGCTGTTTTGTTCTCGGCGCGGAGTGCTATATCCGGATCACTAGCTAGAGTGATGATTCCATTGGGTCCGGGCATTTTGAGCTTCATGTACCCGTAATGGGGTATGGCTTGAAAAATTGTCTCCCGCCCTAGAAGGGCGTGGTATCCGCTATTGAATGGGCCCACTTGGAATGTGATTTCTTCAGACCCGTAATTCTCTGGAGTGCCGAATACCGCATCTAGTGTGATTTTCCCAGCGCAATGTGCCTCCCGACTAGGGATGATTCCTCGGAAGGTCATGGTGCTTTGCTCAATACGATTGTTATCTATTTCTATTTTTTGAAGAGTCTCCTCATAAATGAGGTTTAATCCGCTGCCGCCGTCCATGAGCACTTTAGTGAGCCGAAAGCTGTCCACAATTGGACTAAGGACCAAAGCGGCTGGTGCTCGGGCTGTTTTGAATTTAGGTTCGTCACTGGCATTGAAATTAATGGCCGTGTCGCTCCATGGATTTATTGCTGCTACGTGGCAGACTTCGGCAAGGCTGCAGAGTGCTCGCTTACGCCTATTATTTGAGGCGAAGGTATCGAAGACTATTAATACTGTATTGTTATCCGCGGGAGGGTGTTCTAGGATGTTTTGGATGAGGAGATCCTCACCGCTCTTGGCCACTTGCCGGAGTACCCAACATGCTCTAAGGCTATGTGTTGGTATGGTATCCGCTGTACTACGAATTTTGCAGGGCCGATGAAGCCATCCCTCCAATACGGTTCCACGCCTTGTAGTGGGCTTTTGCTTCTTTGTAATTGACACTACAAAAAAATACACTTCCGTGATGATACGTGTTTGTCACAATACGTCGCGTTTTTTGTCATGCATGTACATCCATGACGATTTTATGACAGAATCAAGATAGTCATACCTGTGCTATCATAGAAGTGTTCCATGACATTACCAAAATTATCATCACGGAAGTGTCCACTTCCATGATGATAAATCACGCGTCACAGAAGTGCTTTCGTCAAGGGTGACCGACACGTGGGATCCACCGTAACGAAATGCCGTTAAGCTATCGTGTCGGGTTTTGGATCCGATAACCCGTTAACAGCCCCGACCAATGGGAAATTTCCACATGTCAGCTCGTCAGTGGGTCAGATAGGTGCCTACGATATGTAGACACATGCCATGGCCCACCACTGGCCCATTTAGCTTACAAAGCCGGCCCGTTTGACTTGGTAAAAAGTTAACGGGTTGGCCCATGAAAAGCCTGTTAATGGTCTCTTCGCAAATAGCCCATTTTACGGCCCGTTAACTCACGACCCGTTAGGCCCTAAAGGAAATCCGACCAACAACGTCATGTGGGCCGTCGAATATAACACCAACCCATTTCACTTTCAGCCCATGTATGGCCCACGACGTCTTTCGGCCCATATGAGGCCTTCGTATCTTTCGGCACTTTACAGGCCCACAGTGACTCTAGACCATAATGAACAGTAATTTTCTTTATACCCGTTAACGGTCCGTGATTTACATGGGCCGTTTCCAGCCCATGTTAGCTTTCGGCCTATTGACGGCCCATATGTTCTTGGGCTCCTTTTCGGCCCTTGATTACTTCCGGCCCGTTACTGGCCTATTCCCCTAATGGGCGAAATTCGGCCCATGGCAATAGTCGGCCCGTTACTAGCCTGTTCCCCTAATGGGCCAAATACGGCCCATGGCAAGAGTCGGCCCGTTACTGGCCTGTTACCCTAATGGGCCAAATTCGGCCCATGGTAAGAGTCGGCCCGTTTCTGGCCTATTAACCCGTTGCGCCGTTTCCAGCCCGTCCTATATTCTGGCCCATTAACGACCCGTTATGCCTATGACAGAATTAAGCCTTTGTTGTCCTACGGCCTGTTACCGTGCTGGGCCGATACCAATTATGCCCGATTACAGCCCATGTAGACCCATTTATCCGACGGCCCAAGGCCCACCGATTACAGGCCCATTTATCGACGGTCCATAGGAGACCCATGGATCATATGGCCCGTATATGGCCCATGGTAGTTGCGGCCACTAGCAAACCAGGGAAAAAGAAGACTAGGAAATAAATAAGGCCGAAACTAATGCTAGGCTATTAAGACGATTGCACAGATTACATCCACTCGGCATCAAAGGTCGCCACCAGTGCAAATATAGGGAAAACCCTACACTATACAAAAATGGCTTGCTGTTTTCTTCAGCCGGTGGCTGCACGTTAAGAATAAATTTTGTATCGCACCAAAACAAATTACAACTACATAACAAAAGGAAGGTTCGCATAAAACTTAACAGTCTAGCAGATAAATGCACCACCAGAAGTTCAGAAGCTCAGTTCATTTGACTTGACTGTTACATTTTCATGCTGTATTGTACGATGGAGCACCATAACCCTCGCCTTCATTTCCCCTAGGCTCCTGAAAAACATAGCAAATGTTTGATAGTCTGGTTTCAAAACCATGCATATTTTGACGACATTGAGCAATGTTTCTCCTTGTTTCACAAAGGGTCTCTATTAGGGAATGGACTTGTGTCTGGATTGCAGATACAACATTGCTTTGAGCTTGCATATCTTGATCATGAGGCAGTTTGGATGATATTGCCTTAACAACCAACCCAGTATTATGTAGGAACGCGCTTTTGGCACTGTTAGTGGACAGGTACTGACCCACTGCAGCAAGAGCTGACATTGCGGTTATAGTTGCCTCGCCACCTTCAGAAGGTGGCGGTTCCACCATTTTTTCTATAGCTCACTGAAAAGTTGAGGTTTTACATTAGTATTACCAGAACAGAAGATATTAAGGAGGCAGCAAAACCAAACAAAATAGCTTTGGTCTATATACATAACTTATTCTGGTGAACCCATGTAAAATATTAGTTGTACTTTATTGCAAAGTACATAATAAAACCAGGTTCCAAACATATGACCATGTGCCATCGCTTATGTATTATCTATTTCTTCACATTGTATTGAGGGCTAAGGATAAAGAGACGAAGTTTATAATAAGGTAAGCATAGTATGACATCATTCATATCACAAAACAACTGAGAATAGACAAACATGAAATTGTAACATTGTGTGAGCAAGTCCAGCACTGAACTAGATTACGGGTCAAGATCAAAGGAACATCACTCCTCTCTTTTAAACCTTGTAAGGTGCAATGATAAGCTAAGACACTTGTGTATAAAATTGAAAAGAGTAATGGACATTGGCTGCAAACCATGCAGTTCAAGGCACAAGTCAGAGTAAGTAGTAGTTAAAAGGCATGAGGATTAAGGACTTACAATAGCGGCTTTGACTGGTGTAGTCATGCCCTTCTTCTTGCTAGTGTGACAGTCCTTGAAGATTTCCACATCATTTGGTTCAGTTACTTTTTGGTCCTTGCGGGCTTTTCTCTGCATTTCGAACAAGTCAATATAGATCTGATAATATGGTACAACAAAAAGAGTGAAATAGCAACTAATTACAAGAGCCTCGCAGTGTGCAATATAGCTACGAGATCCTTTTGTCTGTTGGAATTTCACTTTCGTACGGTTGGCCTTGTTCTTTGAACAGTTCACCTACAAGAAGATAGATTTGTGTGGCACATGTGTAAATAGGACTTCAACATGTGATCTGATCACATATATATAATGTACCTGATACTTCGGATCAGACCAGTGTTTAACAAGGCCCCTCCAGTCTTCATCTGATATATTTTCCACTGGAGATGTTTGGGAAAGTTCACTGTTAGCCTTGCCTTCAAAGTGAGTTTTCCTCAAGTTATACCGATACTGTCACAGAGCAGACTTGAAAACATGGGTGCAAGCTTGTCTGGTTGCATCATCTTGGCTATCCAACTTGAACCTCATCTGTTGAAAATTATGGGAGTCTCATTATCAGCAACCTAGAAAGTATTAGATAGAGCAAGACGATATTACTAGTTTCCATACATAACCATACTTACAGATAAATGGTCGAGGAAGGTGTTGAACTGGGTTTCGTCTTTGTCATTCCTGTACTGAATCCATGTTGGGAGGATACGTACATGACACCTAACTGCAACCGCTGCCTCTGATACTAACTTGGCTGACTCTGTAGCATCACGTGGCCTTTTTAAACCTGCCTCAAAATGGATCTCCATTCTTCCTCCTCTAGATTTAGTTAACCTATCGAGCATTATCCCTGATGTTTGTTTCCTCTTGCGCCTAGGTGCTAGTGCAACAACGAACATAGGAAGTGTTAGTGTACATCAAACTGTGAGACTACATATAAAGAAGCATGCAACTGTAACTTGAATCCAACAACTACCTTCTTGCTGTTGAAGCTCACAAGGTTCATCTGATATTGCCAACTTGTCTTGTGTCAAGAGTGCTTGGGAAGTAGTGTCAGGTGGCAAGAGAGCTTGGGAAAGTGCTGCTAGCTCAATTGACGCACGAGTAAGTCGTGCAACTGGTAGTACTGTGGTAGGTGTTGCAAGAACTAGGGCTGTCTCTGCTTGTTTGGTGGCAGCTATTTGTTTCTATTTGGCTTTTTTTGCAACTCGTGTAGCATGGGATGCCGTGTTCGTACATTTTTCCGCTGGACTTTGACCTTCTATTGCACCATCAGTACTAGCAGAATCTGCAGGATTCATCCGCTTCTCATTCCCTGCCATTCTGTGTTTCCTCCTCTTTCTCTGTGCCATGTTAAGTCAAGTCGACAAGAAAAACGAATAACAATTTAGTTCTTTAGAACAAATTGATGCGTGATGCAGATGAACTGAACTTTGATGTTAGACAACCACATGATAGGAGGATGTAATATGTATGAAAAACAGGATGGAAGAGATAACCAGAACTATGATGTGTAAACTAAGAAGAAGACATTTCACCAAATTAGAAGCAATGCGATGGAAGGTAGACACCATATGAAAGATGCTACAAATATCGCTCTGCCAAGTTAACAGTGTCTCATCATAAATGGCGTTTAAACAAATCTGAAGCAGTACAAGAAATAAATCACATGCAAGATGCAAACAACATCACACCACCATGTTAGAGGTCTCTCGTCATTAGTGCCATTGCATATTCACAGCTTATGATGTGTAAACTAAGGAGAAGGCATTTGAACAAATTAGAAGCAATGAAAGCTAGACACCATATGAAAGATGCAACGAATATCACTCTACCAAGTTAAAACTGTCTTGTCATAAGTGCCATTTCAACAAATTAGTAGTACAAGCTAGAAAAGAATGTGAGATGTAACCTATATCACACTCTGAAGTCAAACGTGTCTTATGATAAGTGATTATTGCAGGTTACACAACAGTAGTAATTTAGTGTAAGAACATGGTGTGATAGACATATATTGTATGTTCTAGAAACAGGAACACGTGTATTATTCTAGTATAATGTGTAAAGTAAGCAGATGGAATTCAACAAAATTAGAAGCAATACAAGCTAGACATCACACATAACATGCAACCACATATAACAGTGCCAAGTTAGAGGGAGCACCGGTGATGCTGCACTAGGGGAGACATGCTCATCATAAACACAGCTTTGTTGAGTGTCTATGCATGTGTTGTCTTGGAAATCATCTTGGGGGTGTGGAGGAGTAGAAACTGTAGAGGCCCTCCATTCGGAAGGAGCACCTTTATCCGCTGCCTTGCTAACTTCCTTCCGCTTTATTGATTTTGAATTGTCAAGTAAAACCGACAAGAAAAAGCAATAAAATTCTCTCTTCAGAACTCATTCATGCATGATACTGACAATCACTACTTTGATGTAAGGCAAACACATGATACCAGGATGGAATATGTACGAAAAACAGGACGACATGGCATGTTCACAACTGTTTGTGTAAACTAAGCAGAAACCATTCCAGCAAATAAGAAGCAATGCAAGCTAGACACCACATGAAAGATGCAACCAATATGACTCTGCCAAGGTAAAAGTGTCCCATCATAAATGGAATTTCAACAAATTAGAAGCAGCGCATGCTATAAATCATATGAAAGATGCAACTAATATCGCACTGCATATACTAAAGGTGTCTCGTCATGTTGATTGATGTGGGATACAAAAAAACAATAGTTTTATGTAAGGACATGCTTAATAGACAGATGTACTATGTACTAAATACATGAAGGCATGTCACATTAACAGGTATAATGTATAAGCTAAGCAGACTAGCACATGCAGTTTAACCAGATTGGAAGAATTACAATCTAGACACCATATGCAACATGCAACCACATATCACGCTGCCAAGTTAGAGCAAGCACCTGCGATGCTAGTGTAGGGGAAATGCTGTAATCAACTACAGAGCTACGTTCACTATCTTCATCTAGCATTTCTGTTTCTTGAGAATCATGTTGGGAGGCTGACGTTGCATTCTTTAAATGAGGAGTAGTCCCCTTGCCTGGCTGCCTCGTCATAAGTGATTGATGAGGGATACACAAGAACATTAGTTTGATGTAAGAACATGGTTAATACACAGATGTACTAGTATGTACCAAAAACAGAAAGGCATGTCATATTCAAAGGTATAATGTGTATGCTAAGCAGATGCAATTTAACCAAATTGGAAGCAATACAAGCTAGACATCCGGCTGGAGTGGTGAGCATGATCATCTAGGACCTGAGAGCCTGGTGGGAGGCGGGCTGCTTCGCCACCATCGCAGCTTTTTAGTTGGCTTCCAGGTGATGCCTATCTTTGCTGGGCTTGTCACTGGCTCGGCCAGTGCCCTGACTAGCTATTTGTCTTCTGGTGCTCACGGGATGGTGGTTCATGTAAAAAATATATATTTCCTTATCTTACCGACTTCGGCCTTTCAAATACAAGCTAGACACCATATGGAACATGCAACCACGTATGACACCGTGAAGTTAAAGCAAGCACCTGGGATGTTGGTTCATTGCGAGCGAGGTCATCAACTCCAGAGCTACGTTTATCGTCTCCATCTTCTGACACCGCACCCTTTATAGCGCTGTAACGTGTCTTGCCTACCCACATACGAAGCTAGAGCGACTTCTCTCTTTTCTTTTTGGCTTCTCTCATGGCAGCAGAGTCTGAAATACCCTTGCATAAAAACACAATAGTGAGAGTAAGGGTGAAGTGTGTGCAGAATTAGTGCACTGTAAAAGTAGTAGATAGTAGGTGGCTGAAAAATAAATGACAGGAGACATATGATAGCTCTACAACATTGCATGGCAAACAAAATTAGATTATACTCCATATGATTTTGTAATATATGAGCACAGGAAATGCAGGTACTCCTCCAGCACACCACCACATGTGGTCATATCTAAGATAACAGTCGACTGAAAATAAATAGGTCAGTCGATTTTTTAATGAACCGTCCGATCTATAAGGAATGGGCAGATGGCCTTCGTCTACCTCCCACCAGTCACTGTTGACGATCTTTCTCGAACCGCCAGCGACCACCGGCCCAGACCCCTGCCTCCGCCGCCCCGCCCTCCCATCGACCTCACACCACCACCGTGCTTGGCAGCGCCCCCAGGCCATCCCTTTAATCCCAGCCGACCTCCAGATCAGGCGCCAGTAGCTCTAGGCCGCACACGCCCCTAAGATAAACACCAAGGCGCTGCTTCCCCAGCGTAATAGGCATACTAGCGCCTGTTACGCCGGGAAATGCTTCCGTTAATTGGGAATCAACTGGCCAGAAATTGAAATTCAGGGGGGCGACAGACCTCTAGCTAAGGTGAAATAGCATATGAGGAGAAACCTTGTGCATCGCGAGTTACTAGGAACATCTAGTATTAAGAAGAAGCGGTCAACTAGTGTCTTCTGTGGGATGAATACCATGCAAGTAGAGACGTAAGATTTGCACGAATAAGGGAAGAGGAGTACCTTTTTCGGTTGCCGGTGTGGTCACCTCCACATGTCGCGCCGATCTTCTTCTTTTTACCGGGGAAACCGATGTTCTGGAGGGTGCAGGCTTGGACGAACCCATGGCCAAATTGTTAACTGTGTTGCCGTGGTCGTATGTCGATGGAGGGGAAGCAGATCTGAGTCAGCGAAGGACGGCGTAGCAGGAACAGCTCCGGTGCGGTGGAGGGTGGCGAAGTTGGAGCGGCAGTGGTGAGGCGCAGGACGACGTGGTTGAACTGGCTCGGGTATGGATGGCTCGGCCTCGGCTTGAACTACTAGCCGTGGAGGGCGTTGCGGTTGAGGTTGCGGTGGACGATGACGTCGGGGTATCGGCTCCGGCGTGATGGAGGAGGGCAGCGGTTGATGGGTGGGATGGGGGTGGCGGACGGAGGATGCCGGGGTTTCGCGGCTGGTGGAGAGGTAGTTTTGGCGCCCACGGAGTACGAATGGGGAATCAGACGGGTGGGGGGGAACCATGTTTCGGTCTGGGACGCACTTGTTTTTGGCTTTTTTGAACAGAAGATGGGACGTGCTTGTTTGAAATTTGGGGAAAGTACAAACTTTGCCCCCTCTTAAATTTCGGACCTACTGCGGGTCGGGGGTAGGATGGTAATCCCAGGTGTCCCAAATAGTGGGCGGGAGCGATTTCAGCCGCGTGCATGTGTGCTTAGGAGGCCATTGTGTATGAATGTTTTTCGGATGCAGTTGTGTGGCGTCTAGATGAAGCTATAGGTTTAGACCTTTGGACGTCGGGCCGGTAGGTTTCATGGGTCGGAGTTATTAGAAAAGTAATTTCCTTGTACTACCAAACATTGGTCTCACGTGGTTTCGGGCGAGTAGAGGCTCTTTTGGCGCTTCGTTTGAAATTTTGAAACACAAGCATTCACGTTTAGAGTACTCTTGAACTCTGAGGATTGACCTAAATAGACAACGTTATATTTGACCTTGTATGTTTGAAAACCTCATTAAATTATCTGCTTCTTTTTGAAATTTTGACACTTGAAAATCCTATAACTATGATTATTTTGGAATGGAGGAGCTAAATTTGAATCTATTTTGTACACGACTACATATGCTATTATGTACAAAATCAGAGCAAAGATTGGTGCCCCCGTAATTTAGGTATGGTTTACAAGTGCCATGATATCAAATTCAAATAATTGAATGGACTTCACGTTGAATTCGATTTTTTTAAACCACCTTAAGTTGAATTCAAATGTATGCTAGTTCATAGGTAGCTATTTATAATGTCCATTGTGTAACTTTCGTATGTATAATGTGCTTTACACACACAACATGAACTATACGCACGTTTATATTCGATTGCTAAAGCGATGCATTGTATGGAGTTCGAAATACTAACTATGTGGATCAATTGTGTCGAATAATAACATAGACATGCTCAAATTCGATAGAATCTAGATGTCTCATGGATCAATGACCGCTGCTTACGTGAATTGCAAATATCATGATCCCATCCTAATATTTGGATACAATTTATATCTTTAATCAATGTGTAGAGCAGTATTTTACGTGTAGTTTCACTCTCCATCGGTGGTCTCTCACACATGCTCACACACTCTCTCCTGAGGTGTCTTTCTCGCACACATGCTCTAGATATAACCCTCCCTACCTCTCGTAACCATTTACAACTGTTTTTACTAACCTTTATCACAAGCACTCTTCCTCTTGCAAACATACACACGCACAATCCTCATCGACCCTTTCTATATACATGGACCTGCCTACGTGTCTCATGTATGCACATTATCTTTACGCCTGTCTCTCACGCATTGTCTCACACCTCTCTTCCTAATCGACGAGTATGATTCTAGCAGAGCATTCTGTAGGATGCCCCTTAAAGTTAGGTTGGATGAATAGTAATATCAGAGATAAAGGGGTTACCTTAGTCCGAAAACCTAGGGTTACAAATCCTAGCCAGCTTTGTCAGTGGACACAGAGTCCTTCACAATTCTGCTATCTTTGTCTTGTACGATTAGTCATCCATGGGTCTTCCTAAATGCATCACGGGCCGACCAATGTGGCGCAGGACAGAACCGAACGAAGGGCCTCACCTTGACCCACCGGACCTCATGCGGTGACACACCCTCTGTCCTCACGTCTCATTATCTTCTCACACCCACACATACCAACACAAACACCACACACACAGAAAATTTCTCCTGGTGCCTCTATTCCCTCCCCCCTTGCATATACACACTCAAGGGAATGGAATCTCTTGTCGTGATGTCATATTCGTCTCTCTCTCTCTAGACCACTCTCACTTCTTTTGCTATCTCTCCCACGCCCCCCGTCGGCCCCTCTATCCATGCCTCTCTCGAATACGTAATACACACACATACCTCTCTAGGCCCCGCCAAATGCATCAACTACACATTCACACATGTTACATCACGTACCCCATTGATCTAAAAAGCCCTCTCTTCACGTTTATTTCGCATACAACATTCCTTTTGAATAAAGTGTGGCCCAAAAATTATTTTAGAGTTTCTACATATATACAACATTACAAAGGTACATGGAGGAGTATGAATGCTAATTTGCATTGCATGGTGCCCACAATGATATTTATTCCGCACTGTGAATTTGTATATTTTTATACTATATACAAAGTTAGTCATAATAAAGAGAAACATAGAGCATCTCTCTCTCCATCGCATAACCCCCTATACGCCCCTTTCATGTATGCACACAAAACTATCTCCAGGTCCTCTAAAAGTAAGCCCCCAGAAAATTCATGCATGTTTCATCTTTCTCTCGCGATATATGCAATGACGATCATTGTATTTGAAGCGAAAGCACGATACGTACATTGGACTTCAGAATCCACTCATTACGGTCACCATTTACGTTTAGTGGTTATTATACAGTCACGGGCTCACCATAAAACTCTGTATTTGCTCATGACATGACTAGTTGACCAGTTAAACGCTCCACGTGGCACCTCTAGTGTTGCATCACATTATCTCACTACCATCGTGCCCACCTGTCGACTTGTATCTACTCTACATCTACACTCTTATAAAATACATAAAATACACTCTTATAAAAAACAGAGTTGGTGATGATGGTGTGCCTGCCATCCTGCAATATAGGCCGTCCGATTTATATCTGACGGATAGGAAAGAAACTATGGCAATTTTGCAAAAAGGTACGCACACACCTCTCCACATTTGCAAATAAGGCCTTTCCTCGTTCATCCTTTTCTCTCACAAGATAAACAAGTCATACAAATGCATCTTGATGTTACGTGCAATGCACGGGCATCTTGCTAGTAAGAATGAAAACAAACGACAACAAAATATTTGGACGGTGGTTCGAAGTCATGACCGCGGGCACAGCGGACAAGGTGGCCTTGTATTGGTATGCTGAGCCGTCTTTTTTAACACACAGGAGCTGGTGTGGTGATTATACACACACACACACGCATGCACACGAGCTGCATCCACACAACACTCACACAAACACATGCACCCACGCACGCACGCAACACTCACACATATACATGCAGCCACGCACGCACGCAACACTCACACGCACGCACGCACGCATGCAACACTCACACGCACACACGCACACATGCATGCACACACCAGTACACCACATGACCAACACACACTCTCACGCTCAAGTGCTCAACCTACACGTGCATGCGCACACATCAGGCCCTGACAGACACATACATAACTAGATGATTCCCGCGCATGGGTTGGAGCCTTGTCGCGCCTGCATAAATTTGTGTTTATCTGACCTTTTGCCTATGCGAACTGACATGTGGGACCCACAAGGAACGTGGTCAATTTAACTAGTCAACATGGCGCCATGCAGACTATTTGGCCGGTCAACAGAGTGCAATCCGATGCTGAACTATGAGCAAGTGACCGTATAATCACCGCAAAACGTATATAGTGACCGTAATCAGCTTATTCTGAAGTTCGGTGACCGTATTACGCTTTTCTCTCTGTAGGCCCTCCAAAACTACATCTCTACACGTTCTCGCATGTTACATCTAACAACTATGCAATACAACACTACTACTACACTCTAACACAATAAATCATATGTGTTTTTAGTTTTACTAGATATCGTATTATTACTTATAATTATTCAGTTTGCATACATTAAAATTGCCTTTGAAATGTATGGCCAATATCATCTACCACGCGGGAAAATCCCGCCCTTTCCTGTTTAATCGGGTTTGTATCGATGGATTGTGCGAAACAGCAAAACTATAGTACTATACAGTACAAGTGACAGTTCACTGGGCCGTTGTGTCGTCTACTCCTCCGCCGTAAGAGTGGAGCGCTCGCTTTCATAAATCTTCTAGTCCCTTTCGCCAACATGTGGGACATCAAGCTACCAGGTCCATGTGCCATACCGGAATACAGTGCAGAGCAGCCGGGGTGAAGCACCCCAGTCATGGCGCTGACGTAGTAATGAGCAATGAGGCGTCAAATCACAAAGCTGCACCTTTCCCGTAGTTAAGTTGGAGGGACGAAGCAACCATCATTTCACTTGTTGCTGAATCCGCTTCTCCCTCATCTTCATCAACTTAACCACGTGTTGCTTCTGCCGTTGTTCTTCTTCATGTGGGACGCGGATCGGCTTGGTAAAGCACTGACACGTGGGACCGCATGTTAGCAAACCTCCAGAACAACGTCCTCCGAAAATAAGAAGCCTAATCCTAGACTTACAAAGGGCTACGTAGCTACTACGTATACTTTCCATCTAATCTATATATGCCCCCCCTGATTTTCAGGTGGGGTGGGCCTAATCCTCTCCTTTAATCCAATCAAATTGTCCCACATCACATCAGTTTGTAACTTTGCGTAAACCATTACGTGGATGTAGCATTGCTCAAATAAGAAACCTCCCCCGCCATCCGTGCGGCAAAATCACCTCCTTTTTACTAATCTTGATTCTATAAATTTTTAGATCAATATAATTGAGATTTGTATAGATAGCACACAGGAGAAAAACCAAGTGGTACGGTTAAGGGCATCCACAATGCGTAGCCAAATGTGAAAATAGCTTATGGCATCGTGGGAACCATTGTGGACGGTGTTGCCAAAGCCAAAAAGATGGAACCAAAGCTCCCTGATTGATTGATTGAAGGAATAGAAAAATGCAACGTCTCTCCTCTTTCTCCCATGCTTGGACGCATGTAGTACAATATAGAGCACAAAGTCTACTCCCCTGTCCCTTCTATCACAAATCACAAAGCAGTGAGGCGTCAAATCACAAAAGCACGGACAAATCAACCATCATTTCACTCTTCGTTGACTCCGCTTCTCCATTGTCTTCTTCGAGAAACCATCTCACCGCACCAGTACTCCTAGTAGTACTAGTAAAGAACTTCCTGGATGCAAATAAGGCGGTTGTCTCGGCTTGCAGGCGGCACTTGCGAATGACTTACCGTGGTCTCCCTCAATGGTGTTCTCCGTCGAATGCACTTTGCCAAACCACCAAAAAAAGATATCATCGACGTCAACGCAATGGGGAAGGAAGTCAAATATAGTTACTACCTCCATTTTTTTGTACACAAGGCTGGTATATCAAAATTACAATTTGCAAAGGGCCACTAACACTAATCGAGGCAAAATCGATGGGGTTAGCAACCAAGGACATTAATATCCCCTGCATGCATGCAGAAGTGAGAAGGTTGGTTTGCATGGCGCTGCATTAATCAAGCGATGAGGAGTGAGATGGTTAGCTCTTTGGTCTTTGGGGAAAAAATAAGCATTAATTGACACGTGAAACGGGGATTTGTATCGATTAGATCCTGCGAAGGAAAACCCCGCCTTTTTTAACACTAGTACTCCTAGTACGTACGTACTTATCCTGTTTGGGTCTAGGCCTTGCATTGCCAAACTTCGCCACACATTTTTGCCAAGCTTGCTTAAAGTTTTCAAAATGGGAAGGAGGTACACTTGCGCACGGCTGTCGCGGTCGCACTGCACCCTCACACGGCCACTCCTGCACACCGCGGTCGCACCGCACCCTCACACAGTCGCTCCTGCACGCCGCAAACCCAACCAAGGGAACGCACCCTCACTGACATGTGCTGTCGCATGTGAACAAACCAAACTCAGCCATCCTATCGCTGAAACATAATTTTCGTTCATAGAGTATGCTTATCCAACCGCATGTTGGGAAGTATCCGTATGGCCCGTGCGGTGGTTTGTTGGAAAGAAGAAGAGGTGAGGAAGAAGGAAAGAAGGGTTAGGAGACGTAGGATATTCATCCAACCGCCTGAAATGGTAGATTGACCCAAGTCAGGCGACTTGCATAACAAATATATGTTTTTACACAGCAAAAGATCCATAAAAGCAACAACATAAAGAAAAACTATCACTGCTCGTGGAAAGAGACGGCCTCGTTGTCTTTGGCTGCCGGCGCGAACCAGTCGTCGCTGCCGACGTGTGTCTCCACACTGTGGTTGTCCTCGGCCTCCAGCTAATCGTTCAAGCGGAGCGTGCGGGCGCTCTGCACGGACGAGAGCATAGCCCGGTTCAAGTCGAGGACGTCCGGTTCCGCCTGCAGGAGGGCTTCGATGGCAGCGACATCCGCGCGCTCCGCATCGAGTCAAGCCTCCGCCGCCTGGTTCATGTCTAGGACGTCCGGTTCCGCTTGCAGGAGGGCGTCGATGAGAGCGGCATTCGCGTGCTCTGCTTCGAGTCGAGCCTCTGCCACCCGGTTCAAGTCCAGGATGTCCGGTTCCGCCTGCAGGAGGCCTCGATGGCAGCGGCATCCGCGCGCTCTGCCTCAAGTTGAGCCTCCGCCGCCTAGTTCACATCCACGACATCCGGTTCCGCCTGCAGGAGAGCCTCGATGGCAGCGGCATGCGCGCACTCCGTGTCGAGTTGAGCCTCTGCCTCCCGGTCCTCCTTTAGTATCGCCATGTTGAACCGCTGGTCCGCCTGCACCATGGGGGACTCGGACGCCGGCACAAAGTCGACGTCCATCGTCTCATACCCATCGGGGGCCTTCTGCGCCGCGACCTCCGCCATGAACATTGGATCGGCTTCCTCCTCCTCGTAGCTTGGCTCCAGAGAACTCGGGGATTGGCCCGCCGCAAAGCGAGCTTGGGAACGGAGGTCTATGGCGCTGACCGCCGCCGCGATTTCTGCATGGCGCTCCGGCGTCAGCATCTTGTAGTAAGTGATCTTGCGGCGCACCATGGCTTTCCGGCAAACTAGGGGATCGAAAGGTGGGGGAATGGGCTGGAGATTTGGTGTGGTTTTAGGGCAATGACTGGCGTAGGCAGAGCAGTGAAGGTTCTGGTGTGAATAGTGGTTCTGGTGACGACCGGTCAATCGGTTTTGACTATACATCGCTCTTGTCAAGTTCGTGTTGTAGCCCGGCACGCTGGACCCTCCACGTCGCTCACTGAATGGAACGCGCTTCGTCTTGCGTTTTTGCTTGATTGTGGGACCGCAGTTGAGAGCAAACCGACGTCCCTCCACCTCCCCCGCCCGCGTCATTTATTATACCACCACTCCCTCTGTTTTATGCGGAGTAAATAAAAACAGAGGGAGTATACTATGGATGAGGATCCCCTGACGTGGCCGAACCCATTGAGTAACTGACATGTGGGGCTAGCAAGCATGGGGTCCGCCAGTAAGTGACCGAAAGGGAGGGTAAGGCAGGGATACCTACGTCAGAGGATCCACTTCCACTATACTACTTTGAGCAAATGTTAGAGTAATAATATATGACATGCAACTTACACAAATGTTAGAATAATAATATATGACATGCAACTTACACAAAGCATACAGGGTCTAATGCGTTTTTCGAGGTTAACTTTGACCAAATGTTAAAATAAAAATATATGACATGCAACTTACACAAAGCATACGGTCAAATTCGTATGTGAAAGGAGTTTCCAATGATATAATTTTCACATTATATATCTCATGTACTATTAATCTTGTCAATAGTCAAATTGGAAACCATCTCAAGTACAAATCTAGGAGTACGTACGAATATAAAAATATTGATTGGGCGTTGTTGAATGTTGATACCTTTTTGATCAAAGTAGAGATACTTTGACTACACATAAAACTTATACGTAAACTAGAAAGGATAGGAGGGAGTATATTGTATGTTCAAAAACGAAACGAACATTGAATACCTTTTATATATGATTTGCTGATGATATGATCACCGGTTCAAAATTTTGAATCCGCCTTAGGTATCACGTGCCCCCACTCGTTCCCTCTCGATTTCATCTCGGGGTCCGGAGATCTATTGAAAGAGGACTAGGGTGGGTACATGCGAATGATACTCGGTGGAATGTTCAAATGAGGCATGCGGGAGGATGGACTCGACTGGAGGGCGACATGATCGATGGAGAAGAGGGTTGGAGAGGAATGCGAAATAAGCAAACGCCACATGATTATACCTGAACGGCTCAAATAAACAATAAGTTGTCTTGCTTGGCCTACATAGTGAAAGGCCTAATGCACAACGCGGAGCACTGACACTCGAATATGGCCGGGAAAATAGGGAAACCGGCATGTGGGGCACACCCATCGGGACGACGTAGCGCAGACTAGTCCAATGGAGGAGCTGGCCCACGACCTCCTCGCCACCAACAACCGTTCACGTGGGCCGTTGGGGCAAACAACAGGGCGCAACTCCAGCAACGCCTCTGGACACGGCGACCGCGGTGAGTGACACACTCATATCGTCGCTAGACACGGTCGGTTTCAGTGTGCCGAGGGTGGCGTTAGTGCTGTATTGGTTTGTGCCCAAGGTTACCCCATCAAAGCATTGGGTAGCCAAAATTTTGGTTGAGGTATTGGTTGCCTATGATTTGGCCGACATTGGCAAGAAAAATGAACTAGAGTTGGCTAGAGTTCATTGGCATGCCAAAGAAATGGTAACCATCCAAACAAAGACCAATCTTTGGGTCATGACCAAAATTTTGGTTGAGGTATTGGTTGCCCATGATTTGGCCGACATTGGGAAGAAAAATGAACTAGAGTTGGCTAGACTTCATTGGCATGCCAAAAAAATGGCAACCATCCAACAAAGACCAATCTTTGGGTCATGACCAAAATTTTGGTATGGTGCACTTTGGCCACAATCCAAACACACCCCAACACCCATCTTGTCGACGATGCACGGGGCGCCGCGACGCGTCCGCGGAGTGGTGTAGCACGGCCAACTACATCCTCTGGACTTGATACCATGCCGGGTCGTCTTGCTTTTTCAATGACATGCGGGGATCGCATGTGAGCAAAGGGCATCTCCAACGTTGCCACAACCGCAGCTGACTACCCTAGCACAACAAAACCCTCGTCCCTCGCGCTGTCGCGCGGTGCGTTCCCAGCCGGCGCCAGCTGCCCGCATTCATGCCGTCCGTTAGTATGTCGTTATTACGAGGCTCAGTGCCCGAGGAACCAACTCCGGTGACTTAATGACGCACCCGGACGCTTGGCCTCACCGGAATGCGCTACATAAAGCGGAACGCCTAGCTAACCTCCACACCATAGCGCATCGTCCTCCTACCTGGCACCACATCCGCCATGACCGCAAGTGCGACTGCTCTGGGGGAGAGCTTGTCTTCGGGGATGAAGCTCGAGGTCGCCGCCCTCGCTCAAGTCGCCTCTCGCGACGCAATAGCGGCGTAGCCGGACGCAGATGCGACTGCATAAGCGGTGGCCACGTTGGCGGCCGACGACGGGAGCACCGTCAGCCACGTGTCCTACCTGCCGCTGTCCAACGTCCGGCACCGCCGAGGTCGGGGACTCCTCCGAGGATGAGTAGGGCATGGGAGGTGGCAGGGCATGGTGTGCCAACTGGTCGGTCCGTATCCTGTGTTCTACTCTTCCTCGCTGGAGACCGCACCTTCACTTCACGGGTCTTGAACCCCGCCCCTGTACATAGAGATCGCAGATGGAGGACGTCGGTCGCCGTCGTAGAATTGGTTTAGGGTCGGGTTTCTTTTATTTTTCTGTCCTATAAAAGTTCAAAATGTAATGAAAATCCGCCGTGTTTGCATTAATCTCGGCGGGTGTATATGAACTTTGTCACATCGCTAATTCTGGTACGACCTAGACTAGCTAGTCATGTGTGCATCATGTTTAAATTTCATTTAAATTTGAAATGGGGATTTGTGAAACCCTCATAAATCATTTCTGGTAATAACCCAGATAAAAATTGCTCCAAAAAGGTCCAAGAAAATGTTCATGTCTCTCTGAAAATATTGGTCAGAGGTAAACTTCAAACCAATATTTTTAAGAGCTCATAAATATTTATTTTGGCCGTTTGGAATTAATGCATAATTATTTGCATTGGATATATATATATATATATGTTATATATATAATATATGACCAAAAATTATGCCAGTTGCTCAGGAGCTCTGGAATAATACTACCAGCTCCTACAAAAATTGGCATAAGAAAATAAAATGGTTTAGTATTGTTGTTAAATCAAAACAAATGTCGGAGAATAGAAAAGAAAAGAAAAATGGAAAAATGCTTACCTGTGCTTACCTGTAGCCTGGCACTGTGCAGCCCAGCCGGCCCACTGGCACAGTGCCAGTCGTCCTTGTCCTCGCGCCAGTCGGCCGGGCGTGTGGCCGACGCGCGCGCACCGCCGTGCCGCCACGCAACCTGCTTGCCTGGCCTCCCCCTCATCGCCTGGATGCCTCGCGCGACGCCACGCGCCGCCCCGCACCTCTCTCACTCTCTCCCATGGTCATTCCCTCCTCTGCCGCTCTCTCTCTCTCTCACCCGCCCGAGCGCTGCCATCGCCGCCGCTCGCCGTTGCCGTAGGTACCGCCTCCCCCTCCCCTCTCCGGTAAGTCCAACAGCTCCACGCCGTCGTCCTCGTCCTCTCCGTCAAGCCACGCGTCACTGGACGCCCCATGGAGCCGTCACCGCTGTTGTCTTCATCATCGGCCGCCGGAGATCGCCACCGGCATCCCGTCACCTCCAAGCCATCCCCGAGCGCGCTGAGATCACCGAAGGCCTCGTCGTGAGCTCCTCTACCAAACCCCTCTTCTCCCCCTTGTTTTTGCGCGTTCCAGCTCCGTTCCCCGCCATGGCCGTAGCTGCTCGCTACCGATCATGTCGCCGCCGTGGCCAGAGCCACCGCAGCTCGCTCCCGAGCGCGTCACTGAATTCGTTGCAGCCCCAGGAGCCAAACGCACCCGCTCGCAGCCCTGTCGTGCCTCGTAGTGTCAAAACCGCACACCACCGAACTCCGGCCGCCGCCACTAGCTCTGCTCCGCCGAGCTCCGACCATCCCATGGCCTCCGTCGTGTTCCACTAGATGCGCGCAAGCCTGGGCTTCGCGTAGGTGGTCTCCGCCGCCTAAATGGTCGCCGGAACGACAATCCCGAGCCCTCCATCGTGTTTGGCCTAGCCGGCGACTAAACTCTGGCGGGTTGACAGGGTTTGGCCCCCCCAGTTGACCAGATTTGACGTGTATGGGTCAATGACAGGTGCGGCCCGTCTCTGACTAAATCTGTAGTTAGGTTAGTGTTAGTGCTAATTAACCTTTGTTAATTAACTGTGACACCGACGTGTGGACCCCACATGTCAGGTTTGACCTGGTCAGCGCTGTTGACCTCCTGATGCAGGTACGACACAGTGCTGACGAAATAAATGATTTTCTGGATTATTTCTATTTTGGAAATTCCAGAAAATTAGCTAAACTTCAAAAATTCATATAAATTCAACCGTAGCTCAGATTGAAATAATTTATATATGAGAAATTATCAGAAAAATTCAATCTATCCATATGTACTAGTTTCATGCATGACAAGCAACTTATACCTACTGTATAAGTGAAAACATATAAATGGCATTTATGAGAGCTTATTTTGGAGTTGCATTTGGTTCAAATGGACTTCATCCAAAGAACTGCTAGTTGCATTAGCTCAAACAACATCACATCTTCATGCATGTTCATGCATCATATTGTTGCATCTACTTGTGTTTTGATTGTCGACACCGTTCCTTCTCGATAGGTCCTGCTCCAAAGAGTGCTCCAGAGTACCTGTCTGAGGAGCAGTTCCCCTGTTGATCTACTTGGCAAGCAAACCCTACTTGTTCATTCCGATACAATCCCACTCTCTCGCTCCTGCTCTTTTTTATTGCATTAGGACAACAACGATTCAACTGCTACTTTATGCTGCGGTAGTTGAACCCATTCCTCTGCATGAAATGTCATTGCCACAGTAAATAGTTGAAACCCACTAGCATGTGTAGGAGTTGATTGAGCCATGTTGTGTTCCAACCATGCCATGCCTGCTATTGCTTAGAGTCATGTCAGGTCTGATTCATTGGGAATGAATTGGAGTGCTATGATATGTTCTGGTGCTGAGAGTAAGTGTGTGAACACGATTTGGTAAAGGTAGCGATTAGAGGCCATGTAGGAGTACATGGTGGGTTGTCTCACTGGAACCGTCCTTAAGCACCGAGTTCTGTGTATGTTGTCCAATGACTAGCTACTACGATGCATTGGAATGCTTAAGTGCCCCTCTCGACTTATTAACCAACTTGATCTCGGTCCAGGAGTTGCAAATAGTTTCTCGTGTTTGTAGGTACTGCTAGTAGTCTACCAAGTGGCACCCGGCCAGGTGGGATTGGGACAGACTAGGCACAAGTGGCACGGTGTACCTAGCATAGATCCATCCAGCGAGGTGGGCTTGGGAACCCTGCACACATCGTTTGGGGCCGTGAGCGACACCCCGGCTGGATCTCCTTGTGGAAGGAACCCAAATAGGCGATAAACCTGGACTAGAGTCTTGTGTGGTTAGTCAGGTCGTGGCCGACACCCTCGCTAGGCTTCCGCTTGAAGGTTGCCAAGATACATGATGTGTACATGGCGGTAATTGGCGAGAGCATGTGTGAAGAAGTACACCCCTGCAGGGTTATCATGATCTATTCGAATAACCGGGTCCGCGGTTATGGACTTCTTGGATGCTTACGTGGTACATAGACAACTTAAAGTGGATACTCTAAAATGCTCAAGACAAGTGTGAGTGCTATGGATGGCCTTCTCATAGGGAGACGGGAATGAATCCATAGTAGTGTATTGATGTGGTGATTAGTGGACTCGTGTGCACTTTCTCACCTCAAAGAACTTACTCGTAGTCGTAGAACAGGATAGCCACTGAGTCAAAGCTGGCTTGCTGCAACTAAACCCAGCATTGCCTTCTTGATACTAATGCATGTATGATAGGATCTGATGTAAGTCTTGATGAGTACCTTTGTACTCACGTTCGCTTAATTTATGTTTTGCAGATGAGACATCTGTCTCACTAGTAGTTCCGCTTGGACTTCGACGAGTAGCTTGTTACCTCAGCTACGATCTTGTACCCTTGGGAGGGACTTGTAGATAGTCAGGCTTCTCAGCCTTTTTCTTTTGTAGTTGTCTGTACTCAGACATGTAATGCTTTCGTTGCTTGTATGCTCTGAATGATGGGTCATGTGACCCCTGTTTGTAATATAATGCTATGTGGCTCTTCTGGGCCTTTATCTATATGAGTTTGAGTTATGTTGTGATGCCATGTTGTACATCACATACTTGCATGTTATGCGTATGTGTGACGTGTATTGCTATGTGTGGGATCCGACAACCTAGTTGTCTATCCTTGGTAGCCTCTCTTATGGGGAAATGTGGCCTAGTGCTTCCACTGAGCCATGGTAGTCTACTACAGCCTGGTTTACCGGAGTCCTCTTAGCCCAGTTGCTACTACTCCGGAACACTTAGACTGGCTGGCATGTGTCCTTCTTCGATCCTGTGTCTGTCCCTTCGGGGAAATGTCACACAGTGTCTTTCGAAGTCCTGTTAGCCTGCTTCAGCCCGGATTCCCGGAGTCCTGCTAGCCAGTTGCTACAGCCCGAATTCACTCGCTGAAGACCGACACGTTCGTTGCTGGGTCATGTATGCCTGTCCTTGTAAGTTAGTGCCACTTTGGGTTCATGACTAGTCATATCGGCCCGGGTTCTTTGTCATATGGATACTAGCGACACTATCATATACATGAGCCAAAAGGCGCAAACGGTCCCGGACCAGGTAAGGTGGCACCCGTGGGAATACCATGCGTGAGGCCGCAAAGTGATATGATGTGTTACATGCTAGATCAATGTGACTTAGGATCGGGGTCCCGACAGCTTTGGTATCAGAGCCTGACTGCCTGTAGGATTACCAAGCCAAACTGGTCGAAATTGAGTCTAGAAATTCTTTAGTTATATAGGGGAATTAATTGTGGAAGGGACGTAAGGCTCTTTTTACTCCTTGTACCTCATGCCTTCTGATTTGAGTCATCCTATCTTTCCTATGGGGTTAAGGAACTAGGCTTTCTCTTTCGTCTATCAGGATCACGAGTTACTACTCCGTAGTCTCTAAGGATTGGTTGATCAGAGTCTTATTCCAGTTTTCAAGTACTTCCGGTATAGTCTGTTTAGTACTATCACAGAACCTTGGGTGATGATGTTGAGTATGGTACTACCCCATCGTTTGCAGGATATCTAATTTTGAGCATTTTACTGCTGTTATGCTGCCGGAATTGTCCTAGGAGTTCGAGAGATACTAATTTCCTTGTGCTACATACTGCATCCTATAGTTGATGTTGACTCCGCCCTTGGTTATGTTTCTCAGGATGTCGTCAACTAACCAAAGTTCTGTTGCTCGTAGTCGGAACCATGGAGATGGTAGGGATGAGGATCCTCCCGACCAGCCTTCATTGGCAGAGTTCATGTTAGAGATGGAGAACACCGCACATCAGTATAAAGAGTCCGCGACCATCTATGACTTCGTTGGTCTGAAACCACCCACCTTCCATCATTCTATTGAGCCACTCGATGCAGATGACTCGCTTCATAGTATCACTCACAAGCTGCATTCTGTGAACGTAGCTGAAAGTGACAAGGTCACCTATGCTGCATATCACCTGGAAGGTCTTGCTAGTCTTTGGTGGCAGAACTATGAGGCTATGCTTCCAGCTGGTCAGATTCCTACCTGGAGAGAATTGACTGAGGCCTTTCGCGAGTATCACATTCCTCAAGCCCTCATCGATCGCAAGAGAGAAGAGTTCTGTAGTTTCACCCAGAATAAGATGGCTGTTGATGCTTATAGTAGAGAGTTTGAGAACCTTGCCCGCTATGCTACAGAAGAGGTGTCCATGGACGCCAAGAAGCAGGCTAGGTTCCGGAAGGGTCTCAACCCCAAGTTGCATCGTGATCTCCACTTGCATCATTGCAATACATTCCAGGCTCTTGTGAACAAGGCCATTAATGCATAGACAACTCAACTCACTTGCGAGGAGTCTCGTAAGCACACCCGTGATTTGGGTTCTTCCTCCGGTTCTAGTTCTCAGAAGCACCGGATTTGGGTTCCGAACTCCGCTCTTCCACCCGGTTATACACCAAGGCCTTCTTGTGTGGCACCTCACCCAGTTCAACCGTATGCTACACCCATGCCTATTGGTAGACCACTTGTCAATGCGGGTCCATGTCCTACCTCCAAGATTTGTTACAAGTGTGGAGAGCCAGGCCACATTGCCCGTATTTGCACTCAGACCCGTGTTGCTCCACCTAGCCCGAGAAGTCTGTTGGCCATGGTAGTAAGCCATCACACCAGATGATCAGTGCCAAGTCAGCTCCCACTGAACTTGGACGTGTGCATCACGTCTCAACTAAAGACGCTCATGATGATCCAGATGTCGTTCTTGGTACACTCCTTGTCAACTGTCATCCAGCTTCGATTCTATTCGATACTGGAGCATCTCACTCCTTCATTTCCGAAAGTTATGCCCTCTTGCACGACATGTCATTTCGTGATATGCCCTCTCCACTAGTCATTCAAACTCCTGGATCTAAATGGAAAACTTCTAGTGTAAGCCATGGTAATGAAATCCTTGTTGACAGACTTGTATTCCTTGCCTCACTTGTAGCCCTCAAGTCTACAGATATTAACATCATCTTGGGTATTGACTGGATGAAAGCTCATTATGCCAAGATTGATTGTTACACCAGGTCCGTTCAGCTTACACACCCATCTGGCAAGATAGTCACTGTCTCCACCACAATTGCAAAGCGTCAGCTTTATTCTCTTAATGCCAGCCCTCTTCCAGACCTTGAAGATATCCCGGTAGTCCGTGACTTTCCGGATGTCTTTCCAGAAGAACTGCCAGGTGTTCCACCTGACAGGGATGTAGAGTTTGTCATAGATCTTATCCCAGGAACCGCCCCAATTTCTAGGAGACCTTACAAGATGGCACCCTTAGAGCTAGCTGAGCTTAAGAAACAGCTTGATGAGTCCTTGCAAAAGGGTTTCATCCGTCCTAGTTCTTGTCCTTGGGCTTGCCCCGTCCTCTTTGTCAAGAAGGATGGTATGGGTCGGATGGTTGTAGATTATTGCCCCGTTAATTTGGTCACGATAAAGAACAAGTATCCGCTCCCCAGGATCAACGATCTGTATGATCAGCTCGCTGGATCCTCAGTCTTCTCCAAGATGGATTTGAGGTTAGGCTACCACCAAATCAAGATCAGAAATGGGGACATCCCTAAAATGGCTTTTGGAACTTGTTATGGTCAGTACGAGTACACCATCATGTCCTTTGGTCTAACCAACGCTCCAGCTACATTCTCCCGCTTGATGAACTCGATCTTCATGGAGTACTTACATAAGTTCGTCGTGGTTTACCTCGATGATATCCTTATTTACTCGAAGAACGAGGAAGAGCATGCCGAACATCTTAGACTTGTGTTAGAAAAACTCAGAGAACACCACCTTTATGCAAAGTTCTCCAAGTGCGAATTTTGGTTGCCAGAAGTGACCTATCTCGGCCACGTAATATCTGGTAAGGGCATTGCTGTCAATCCCGAGAGAGTTCAGGCCGTTCTTGATTGGACTCCGCCTGCAACGGTTAAGCAAGTTAGGAGTTTCCTTGGCCTAGCCAGTTATTGTCGCCGCTTCGATGAGAACTTCTCCAAAGTGGCCAAACCTCTCACGGAACTTCTCAAGAAAGATAAAAAGTTTAAGTGGTCCCCACAGTGTGAGCACAGTTTTCAGGAACTGAAAAGACGCCCGACTTCTGCTCCCATACTTGTGCCACCGGATTTCACTAAGGACTTTATTATCTATTGTGATCCCTCACGATAGGGACTAGGTTGCATCCTTATGCAGGATCGTCATGTCATTGCCTATGCATCTCGACAGTTGCATCCACATGAGGATAATGATCCTACACATGATCTAGAGCTTGCAGCCGTAGTCTATGCGCTTAAGACATGGCGGCATTACCTTCTTGGTAAATGTTGGAGATTTACACCGATCACCAGAGTCTTAAGTATATCTTCACCCAACCAGATTTGAACCTTAGGCAAAGACGTTGGTTGGAGTTGATCTCAGATTACGACTTAGGAATTACCTACACCCCAGGCAATGGGAATGTCATGGCTGATGCGCTAAGTCGTAAGTCCTATTGCAACAATCTCATGTTGCAGCAGGGCCAGCCACTTCTCCATGAGGAATTATGTAAGCTTAACCTTCACATTGCTCCTCATGGATTCCTTTCTACCTTGGTGGCGAAACCTACCCTTGAGGATCAGATCATTACTGATCAGAAGTTTGATAGGGTGTTATCCGCATCAAGAGAAACATTAAGAAGGGAGTTGGTGGATGTTTCTCTATGGATGATCGAGGTGTTGTTTTCTTTGAGAATCGCTTGGTGTTTCCCAAGAATCAACATCTGCGACAACTGATTCTTAAGGAGGCTCATGAATCTCCTATCACGATTCATCCCGGTAGCACTAAGATGTATCAGGACCTACGCCAGAGGTTCTGGTGGACTAGGATGAAGAGAGAAATTGCTCAGTTCATTTCTAACTGTGACGTTTGTCGTCGTGTTAAGGCAGAGCATCAAAGTCCTGCTGGCACCCTTCAGCCTTTAGCTATTCCTGAGTGGAAACGGGATAAAGTGGGTATGGACTTCATCACCGGTTTTCCCAGGACCAAGAGAGGGAATAATGCTATCTTCATAGTCATTTATCGTCTTTCCAAAGTGGCTCACTTCCTACCTGTTCGAGAGAGTATCACTGCTAGTCAGCTCGCTGACTTATATATTTCTCGAATAGTGTCACTTCATGGTGTTCCACTAGAGATCAATTTAGACCGTGGTAGTCTTTTCACTTCTCATTTCTGGGAGAGTTTCCAAACTGCCATGGGCACCCATCTTTCCTTCAATACCGCTTTCCACCCTCAATCAAGTGGTCAGGTGGAAAGGGTCAACCAAATCCTCGAAGACATGCTTAGAGCTTGTGTTATCTCATTCGGTATGGCTTGGGAGAAGTGTCTTTCCTTCGCCGAGTTTGCTTATAACAATAGCTACCAATCCAACCTCAAGAAAGCTCCTTTTGAGGTTCTGTATGGACGAAGATGTCGAACACCTTTGAACTAGTCAGAAACCGGTGAAAGACAATTCTTTGGACCAGACATGATTCAGGAGGCAGAAGAGCAAGTTCGCATCATTCGTGAGAATTTGAAAACAGCCCAATCTCGTCAAAAGAGCCAGTATGACCGTCGTCATAAGGAAGTGGCTTATGAAGTTGGCGACAAAGCTTACCTTCGGGTTACTACTTTGAAGGGTACCCATCATTTCGGTAACAAGGGCAAATTGGCTCCTCATTACATTGGTCCTTTTCGCATTCTTGCTAAACGAGGAGAGGTTGCCTACTAGTTGGAACTACCCCCACATCTTTCTCGAGTACATGATGTCTTCCACGTCTCTCAACTCAGGCGTTGCTTCTCGGATCCCATCCGCGTAGTGGACCACGAAACGCTTGATCTCCAAGATAACCTCATTTATCGAGAGTACCCTGTCCGCATTCTGGATCAAGCAAAGCGTGTCACTCGATGTCAGAACATCAAGTTTCTAAAGGTTCAGTGATCTCATCATTCCGAGAGAGAAGCTACTTGGGAGCGTGAAGATCGTCTTCGACTTGAGTACCCCACTTTCTTTCCGCCAACTCCTGAATCTCGGGACGAGATTCTTTCAAGTGAGGGCGAGTTGTCACATCCCTAGTTCAGGTACGACCTAGACTAGCTAGTCATGTGTGCATCATGTTTGAATTTCATTTAAATTTGAAATGGGGATTTGTGAAACCCTCATAAATCATTTCTGGTAATAAACCAGATAAAAATTGCTCCAAAAAGGTCCAAGAAAATGTTCATGTCTCTCTCTGAAAATATTGGTCAGAGGTAAACTTCAAACCAATATTTTTAAGAGCTCATAAATGTTTATTTTGGCCGTTTGGAATTAATGCATAATTATTTGCATTGGATATATATATATGTTATATATATAATATATGTCCAAAAATTATGCCAGTTGCTAAGGAGCTCTGAAATAATACTACTAGCTCCTACAAAAATTGGCATAAGAAAATAAAATGGTTTAGTATTGTTGTTAAATCAAAACAAATGCCAGAGAATAGAAAAGAAAAGAAAAATGGAAAAAACGCTTACCTGCCCTTACCTGCAGCCTGACACTGTGCAGCCCAGCCGGCCCATTGGCACAGTGCCAGTCGTCCTTGTCCTCACGCCAGTCGGCCGGGCGTGTGGCCGACGCGCGCGCACCGACGTGCCGCCACGCCACCTGCTTGCCTGGCCTCCCCCTCATCGCCTGGATGCCTCGCGCGACACCACGCGCCGCCCTGCACCTCTCTCACTCTCTCCCATGGTCATTCCCTCCTCTGCCGCTCTCTCTCTCACCCGCCCGAGCGTTGCCATCGCCGCCGCTCGCCGTTGCCGTAGCTACCGCCTCCCCCTCGCCTCTCCGACAAGTCCAACAGCTCCGCACCGCCGTCCTCGTCCTCTCCGTCAAGCCACGCGTCGCCGGACGCCCCGTGGAGCCGTCACCGCTGTCGTCTTCATCATCGGCCGCCGGAGATCGCCATCGGCATCCCGCCGCCTCCAAGCCATCCCCGAGCGCGCTGAGATCACCGAAGGCCTCGTCGTGAGCTCCTCTACCAAACCCCTCTTCTCCCCCTCGTTTTTGCGTGTTCCAGCTCCGTTCCCCGCCATGGCCATAGCGGCTCGCCGTCGATCATGTCGCCGCCGTGGCCAGAGCCACCGCAGCTCGCTCCTGAGCGCGTCACTGAATTCGTTGCAGCCCCAGGATCCAAACGCACCCGCTCGCAGCCCTGTCGTGCCTCGTAGTGTCAAAACCGCACACCATCAAACTCCGGGCGCCGCCACGAGCTCTGCTCCGGTGAGCTCCGACCATCCCACGGCCTCCGGCGTGTTCCACTGGATGCACGCGAGCCTGGGCTTTGCGTAGGTGGTCTCCGCCGCCTAAATGGTAGTCGGAACAAAAATCCCGAGCCCTCCGTCGCGTTTGGCCTCGCCGGCGACTAAACGCCGGCGGGTTGATTGGGTTTGACCCCCCCAAGTTGACCAGATTTGACGCGTATGGGTCATGACAGGTGCGGCCCTTCTCTGACTAAATCTGTACTTAGGTTAGTGTTAGTGCTAATTAACCTCTGTTAATTAACTGTGACACTGACGTGTGGACCCCACACGTTAGGTTTGACCTGGTCAGCGCTGTTGACCTGCTGACGCAGGTATGACGCAGTGCTGATGCAATAAATGATTTTCTGGATTATTTCTATTTTGGAAATTCCAGAAAATTAGCTAAACTTCAAAAATTCATATAAATTCAACCATAGCTCAGATTGAAATAATTTATATATGAAAAATTATCAGAAAAATTCAATCTATCCATCTGTACTAGTTTCATGCATGACAAACCAACTTATACCTACTGTATAAGTGAAAACATATAAATGGCATTTATGAGAGCTTATTTTCGAGTTGCATTTGGTTCAAATGGACTTCATCCAAATAACTGCTAGTTGCATTAGTTCAAACAACATCACATCTTCATGCCATGTTCATGCATCATATTGTTGCATCTACTTGTGTTTTGATTGTCGACACCATTCTTTCTCGATAGGTCCTGCTCTAGAGAGTGCTCCAGAGTACCTGTCTTAGGAGTCGTGCCCCTGTTGATCTACCAGGCAAGCAAACCCCCCTTGTTCATTCCAATACAACCAACTCTCTCGCTCCTGCTCTCTTTTATTGCATTAGGACAATAACGATTCATCTGCTACTTTATGCTGTGGTAGTTGAACCCATTCCTCTGCATGAACTGTCATTGCCACAGTAAATAGTTGAAACCCACTAGCATGTGTTGGAGTTGATTGAGCCATGTTGTGTTCGTACCATGCCATGCCTGCTATCGCTTAGAGTCGTGTCTGGTCTGATTCATTGGGAATGAATTGGAGTGCTATGATATGTTCTGGTGCTGAGAGTAAGTGTGTGAACATGATTTGGTAAAGGTAGCGGTGAGAGGCCATGTAGGAGTACATGGCGGGTTGTCTCACTGGAACTGTCCTTAAGCAACGAGTTCTGTGTATGTCGTCAAATGACTAGCTACTACCATGCATTGGAATGCTTAAGTGCCCCTCTCGACTTATTAACCAACTTGATCTCGGTCCAGGAGTTGCAAATAGTTTCTAGTGTTTGTAGGTAGTGCTAGTAGTCTACCAAGTGGCACCCGGCCAGGTGGGCTTGGGACATAGTAGGCACAAGTGGCACGATGTACCAAGCGTAGATCCATCCGGTGAGGTGGGCTTGGGAACCCTGCACACATCGTTTGGGGCCGTGAGCGACACCCCGCCCAGATCTCCTTGCAGATGGTACCCGAATAGGCGATAAACCTGGACTAGAGTCTTGTGTGGTTAGTCAGGTCGTGGCCGACACCCTCGTCAGGCTTCCGCTTGAAGGTTGCCGAGATACATGACGTGTACATGGCAGTAAGTGGTGAGAGCGTGTGTGAAGAAGTACATCCCTGCAGGGTTATCATGATCTATTCGAATAGACGGGTCCGCGGTTATGGACTTCTTGGATGCTTACGTGGTACATAGACAACTTAAAGTGGATACTCTAAAATGCTCAAGACAAGTGTGAGTGATATGGATGGCCTTCTCGTAGGGAGACGGAAATGAATCCATAGTAGTGTATTGATTTGGTGATTAGTGGACTCGTGTGCGCTTTCTCAACTCAAAGAACTTACTCGTAGTCGTAGAACAAGATAGCCACTGAGTCAAAGCTGGCTTGCTGCAACTAAACCCAGCATTGCCTTCTTGATACTAATGCATGTATGATAGGATCTGATGTAAGTCTTGATGAGTACCTTTGTACTCACGTTTGCTTAATTTATGTTTTGCAGATGAGACATCTGTCTCACTAGTAGTTCCGCTTGGACTTCGATGAGTAGCTTGTTACCTCAGCTACGATCTTGTACCCTTGGGAGGGACTTGTAGATAGTCAGGCTTCTCAGCCTTTTTCTTTTGTGGTTGTCTGTACTCAGACATGTAATGCTTTCGTTGCTTGTATGCTCTGAATGATGGGTCATGTGACCCTTGTTTGTAATATAATGCTATGTGGCTCTTCTGGGCCTTTATCTATAGGAGTTTGAGTTATGTTGTGATGCCATGTTGTACATCACATACTTGCATGTTATGCGTATGTGTGACGTGTATTGCTATGTGTGGGATCCGACAACCTAGTTGTCTATCCTTGGTAGCCTCTCTTATGGGGAAATGTGGCCTAGTGCTTCCACTGAGTCATGGTAGTCTGCTATAGCCTGGTTTACCAGAGTCCTGTTAGCCCAGTTGCTAGTACTCCGGAACACTTAGACTGGCTGGCATGTGTCCTTCTTCGATCCTGTATCTGTCCCTTCGGGGAAATGTCACGCGGTGTCTTTCGGAGTCCTATTAGCCTACTACAGCCCGGATTCCCGGAGTCCTGCTAGCCCAGTTGCTACAACCCGAATTCACTCGCTGATGACCGACATGTTTGTTGCTGGGTCATGTATGCCTGTCCCTGTAAGTTAGTGCCACTCTGGGTTCACGACTAGTCATGTCGGCCCGGGTTCTCTGTCATATGGATACTAGCGACACTATCATATACGTGAGCCAAAAGGCGTAAACGGTCCCGGACCAGGTAAGGTGGCACCTGTGGGAATACCATGCGTGAGGCCGCAAAGTGATATGATGTGTTACATGCTAGATCAATGTGACTTAGGATCGGGGTCCAGACAAACTTTCACAATAATATACATATTGTAGGAGTACTAGCAAGATGCCCGTGCGTTGCACGGAAGATCAAGATCTTATGGGAGAAAAGGATGACCGAGGGAAAGCCTTATCTGCAAATGTGGAGAGGAGTGCAGGTAAATTGTCATAGTTTCCTTCCTATCCGTTAGATATAGATCGGACGACCTATATTGCAGGATGACAGGCACACCATCATCACCAACTCTGCTTTTTATTGAACCGAGACAAATCTAACATGCGAAGTAAAATAAACACATAGGGTCTATACATACACAAATTATCTTAGGCACTCCAATAGTACGTCCACTACACATTCACGCATTTCACATCTTTCTACATCTACGGGAACCTACGAAAGGGTTAATGTAAATTGCCTCTCTCACTCCTCCCCTAATTTTCATGGTGGTGGGCCCCTTCCTCCCCCCAATCTACAATCAACAGCTCACACATTTCACATTACGTTAATTACGTAACTGGGATTACGTAGGTGTAGCATTACTCGTCCTAAAAAACCCAACTAAGCCAACCTCCCAGCATATCGTGCGGGAAAAGACCCGGCCGCGCTGTTTTAGTCAGGATTACCGGATTACTAGTAGTAGTATCGATGGATCGCGCAAAGCAACAAATTTTTTTTTGAGGGTGCGAAGCACGTAGTTTAAAAGGAAAAAAGGCGGTACACTCACAGCACTCCTGTCGCGGTCGCATTGCACCCCACACACGTTCGGTCCTGCACACGGCTCACACAAATGGAACGCGCTTCAGCTTGCCTCTTCACCGACACGTGGGACTGCACTTGGAGAAACCGACCATGCTCCAAACTCCCCCCTGTCGGTGTTCTGGGAACGGGGTTCCCCAGACTTGCCTGCCTGTGGCCTGCGGCGTGGCTCAAAGAGGGCCCCAGCACGGCCCATCTTCATCAACACAGACCCAAGACCCTCGCGAGGGGCCAAGCCTCGCAGGGAGGACGACACAGAGCTTCCTCAGGCACGGCCTCACCAGGCTAGCTCGCGAGGAGGCGGAGAGATCAAGGCAGGGTACCTCATGAGGTGCCCGTGACGCAAGCCATGACGACCAAGAGCGCCAGGCGGGCGCCAGCCTGCGCAGTGTCCTCCTTTCCCCTTCGGTGCAAAGGGGGCAAGCTCAGCCGCGGGGTACCGAGGCATCAGGCAAAGGTTCCCATTTCGGTGCAACAAGACCAAGACCAGGAGGACTGCAAGATGGAGGTCATCGTGGAGCCCAAACCGGCATCACCACCAGATTTTTGTGCAGGCGAGGACCAACTTTAGTCAGGATAAGTGTACCAGATGTTCCCCTTCAAAATGGCCAATTGTTGGCGCCCTTCCCACTCAATATTTGGGAAGAGGCCCAGGGCCATTGCCTATAAATAGGACCAGCCACCCACAGAGAGGTTGGAGGTTCAAGGTTCGAGGGTTCGGGATCGAGCATCGAGGATCAAGGATCGGATCGAAATCAGAGAGAGAGAGAGAGAGAGAGAGAGAGAAAGGTGACCGAACTCCTCCTAGTAGTTCGTCTCCCAGCCAAGAACAGACCCTCGCGAGGCTATTCTTCCTTGTATTGTTCATCATCATCAACCCAAGAGGCAATCCACCACACCACACACTGGAGTAGGGTATTACACCACATCGGTGGCCCGAACCAGTATAAATCTTGTGTTTCTTGTGCTGTTCTTTCCTTAGCTTAGATCTTAGCGAGGCGGAGGGGTGCAGGTAGGTAGGAGGCGAAATCTCTGCGCGCACTCCAGTGTTCAAACCTCAAGGGTCTGCCAGAACCCAAAATCCGACATTTGGCGCACCAGGTAGGGGTGCGCCGGAATTCGTCTTCCACCACCCCGTTCTCCTCCGACCATCGCGCCCATGTCTCGTCGAGCCCGCGCCGAGCGCCGGGCCGCTCTTGCTTCCCACATCCCCCAGACGGCTCCTGTCGGCGGGCGTCCTCGCCGTTCCCCATCACCTGCCGTCAACGCCGCCACCGGCCCGGCGGGGGACGAGCAGCAAGCGTCGTCTCAGCATCCGTCAGTGCAGCAAGACGGCCGCACCGCTACTCCCTCGCTCACCCCGGCTGGTTCTTCATCCCGCGCGCTCCGCGCACCCACGAAGGCTCGAGCTGCGCTCATCACAGCAAACGAGCTCCTGCGCTACCGTCCCGTCGACGACGTCTACGAAGAATGGCTCGACCGCGTCGCCGAGCTCGTCCGCACCACAGGGGGCTCTCCTGCGCCGTCTGCTCCACTGCACCGCGCCCCACCCCGCGCAGGCGACGAGGCTCCGGCGGCGCCCCGGCCGCCTCCTCCTCAAGAAGGCGCCATGGCTCCAAGGCGCATGGCCCTTGGGCGGAACCCGCTCCGTCAGGTGCCAGCGCGGCAAGAGCAGAGCTGCCAAGAAGTCCCTCGCCCGCAAGAAGCTGCCCAGGCGCTCCCTGCTCCAGCACGTCGCGACCATGCTCCTGCTCCCGCACGCCAAGACCCCGCGCTGCTCCCAGCTGCAGCGCGTGGGGACATGCAAGACCAAGCTCTCCGTCACCCAAGGCCTCCCGTGGCCATAGCAGGCTGCCGTGCCTTCACCACCGAGCTATGCAGTGTCGCGTGGCCCGGCAAGTTCAAGCCAGACCTGCCTCCTCGTTACGACGGCACGGCCGACCCTGCGGAGTTCCTCCAGCTCTATGAGCTGGGCATCGAAGCTACCAACGGAGACGAGAAGGTCATGGTGAACTGGTTTCCCATGGCGCTCAAGGACGGGGCCCGCACCTGGCTCCTGAACTTGGCTCCAGGCACGATCTCCTCCTGGGACGAGATGCGCACCCGCTTCATCGCCAACTTCCAAGGTACTCGCGACCGGCCACCCGTCGTGAGCAACATGCGCCGCATCAAGCAACAACCCGGGGAGACCCTGCAGAAGTGCATCCAGTGCTTCAACAACGCACGCCTCAAGATTCCCAAGGTGACTGAGGAGGCCATCATCTCAGCCTTCTCCGACGGCGTGCGCGATGTCAAGATGAAGGAGGAGCTGGCGATGCATGAAGACCTGTGCACTTCCTTGGAGCTGTTCAACTTGGCAACCAAGTGCCCCAGGGCTGAGGAAGGGCGCCTCTCCCTCCTCGAGCTGCCTGCCGTAGACCCAGAAGAGAAGAAGTCCAACGCCAAGGATGTGAAGCACAAGGGGGCTGCCGTGCTCGCGGCAGAACCAGACACCAAGCGGGGCAGAGATCAGCCCGAACCTTCCAAGGGCAGTCGATACTGTGTGTACCACGACCTCGACACCCACAACACCAATGAATGTCAAGAGCTCCAAGCCGTGCGAGAAGGAAGGATCGGCCGTCGGCCCGACCGTGGTGACCGGGGCTACGGTCGAGGAGGAGGGAGGAACCCAGGACGCTGGGAAGACCGTGGCCCGCGCCAAGGATGGCGCGATTAACCTCGCGAGGATCGCTAGCAAGATCCGCCTCACGAGGGAGACTGGAGGGATCAGCCTCACGAGGATCGCCCGCAAGGCAACGCAGGCCTCCCTCCGCTGCCGCCGCAGCCAAGGAGAAACGAGGACCGCCACCAGGACGAGGTGGCTGGGGGCTTCCAGGAGCCGCGCGCGATCGCCTGCATCCTGGGCGGGGCTCAAGCCCCAGCCTCTCAACGCATCTTCAAGCAGTTCGCCCACGAAGTGAATGCAGTCCTCCCCAAGCTCGAAGCCACGCGCCCTCTCAGGTGGTCGGCGTGCGCCATCATGTTTAGCTTAGCAGATCAGCTCAAGTGTGCGGCTATAGCCGGAGTCCTCCCGATGCTTTGTTCCCCAATCATCAGCAACGTGGTGGTCACCAAGACCCTCACCGATGGCGGGGCAGGGCTCAACATCCTGTCCGTAGAGACATTCAAGCCAACCAAGCCCTTCTCCGGTATCACCGACGGATCCACGGTCGCGATCGGGCAGGTTTGCCTCCCCGTCACCTTCGGGGCACGCGACAACTACCGCACTGAGCTCATCGACTTCGACGTCGCTCACATCCGCCTGCCGTACAATGCCATCCTTAGGTACCCAGCGCTGGCCAAGTTCGTGGCCATAACTCACCACGGCTACAACGTCCTCAAGATGCCAGGAAGTGGCGGAGTCATCATGGTGCCTTGTGAAGAGAAGGACGCGGTGTGTTCCCTGGAGCGAGCCTTTCAGGCCGCGTCACTGGAAGACCCGGATCGCGGAAGCAGGAGGCTTCCCGAGACCGCCCCCAAGAAGAAGAAGACATCGTCCGACCCGGCCCCTTAGGAGGCAGGCCCCTTTGGGCCCGCGCCTGCCTAGGGGGAACGTCCTTCCATCACATAGGAAAGCACACCCGGCGCCCTCCTCAGGCAGGGCTCGGGGGCTCTCCCCTGGAGGGCCACCAACCTGGCTATGGTCACGAGGGAGGCGCTTGGGCACCACATGGAGGCGTGTTTGGAAGCACGTTTCCCTCAAGAAGGAGTAAGGCAAGGAGAGCCAGACCCTCAGGAGTTCGTCAGCAAGGCCATTCAGGAGCTACAGGAGTCAAGAGTCATGAAAGGCGGCCGCCGCCTACCAGCAGTGGCTCCCCATCCAGGCGAGGATGATGGGCTGCGCGTTTGCATCGACATACCAGGGCTCAATCGAGTCGCCTCTCTGGAGCGCCTCTGGCCCTCGCGAGTGGGGCGCTGCGGAGGTCCACCCCACAGCTACGTTCGCATGCCTTACGGCTTGGCAAACGCGGCTGCCACGTAGTAGCGCCTCATGAGGGGCATCATGGAGGCACAAGAGGCCAGGCGTTCCGCAGCCCTGGCGGAGATGGAGATGGTCCGCGAGGAGCCACCAGCGCCGCCGGAGCCTCCTGAGGCCCCTAGGCCCGGGGGCTCATGAGGATCGGCTTCCGCCGCCCACCGAGTCTGCTACACCAACAGTCCTTCGTCCTCAACATCATCAGGTGACATATTTCAAGTTTCATTTCCAGCTGGGAGCGCCCCCCAAGGCTGCATTATTCCCATGCCGCGTGGGTCTGTCCCTGCAGCATGTATCCCTTTTATTTCATGTTGTTAGCTTACTTTGTTGGGGGCGCCCCTCGGGCTGCATCATCCCCATGTCGCTCGGGCCAGACCCAGCGGCATGTATCCCTTTTGCGTTTATTTCCGGTTATGCGTTCGACCCACCATGCTTGATTATTTGATGCCGGTCCACGGCACCTCTTCTTCTCCATGCCGACCACTTGCACGTTAAAGGAGGGGTACCTGAGCATCGTGACTCAGGGCTCTTACTGGCTCTCCAGCCCTCACCCACTGGCCTTGTCCACGACATCGCGACCTGGCATACCAGCGACGGCTGAGACCAGCTCGAGGGTCGCGACCTGAGGACGTAGAGTGCCGGCATCTAACCAAATTGCAGGGACACATCACAAGATAAGGCCCAGTGCCAGGCGCAACCCGCCTAGAGGTAGGACCCCGTGAGTCCCACGCTGGCTCACGGGTGTCCAGATACACCTCGCCAAGCCCTACCGTGCCAGCCACGTGTCAGGGCGGGGCTGTACACGCCCCGGGGGCTCCTCCCAGAGGGGGGCCCCCTCCCACGTACCAGTGGAATCACCATGCTCCGCGCTGGCTGACGACACTGCCGAGGAGCGGCTATGCCTGTACACATACGGAAGCGCTATGCTCCACGCTGGTGATAAACAACTCAGGGTGGCCCCCGGGCCGCATCAACCTCAGGGAGCCCAGAGCTTAGTGTTTAGCCTCATCATAACGCCTCCCCTCGGGAGTGCCGCGCGAGGGGGCTGGGCACGGGGGCTGCGCCTGGGTCACACCCAGACGCACGCCGCCCAGCCAGGCCTCCCCGGGCCTGGTTCGTCGCGCGTCTCTCCCCGAGCGGAGCCAAGGTACGAAGGCCGTTTGAGTGTCAAGGGGGACTCCTGAGAATCGCGACTCAGGAGCCTAACTGGTCACGTAGCCCCTCACTCCTTAGTTCAGAAAGGCTAACGTCGACTGAGGTATGCGCGCGGCCGGGCTCTGCAGACGTAGAACGGTAGATCCACCCACATCATACCTCCCTACTTGCTTTCATGCGCCAAGGGGGACTCCTGAGCATCGCGACTCAGGAGCCTAACTTGTCACGTAGCCCCTCACTCCTTGGTCCCGTCCTGGTTTCCAGTCGGGGTAACGGCGGCTAAGGTATGCGCGGGGTCGGGCTCTACCGGCGTAGAACATAAGCAAGTAGGAAGGAAAAGCGTAAATCTCAAGGAATTCAAAAGCAAATATTACAGTCCACACTGTTATCTCAATGCGAAATGCAAGTTTAAACGCCTCCCAGAGGCATGATAGATGTGCATGAATTAAAGGCAGGACAGGAGCCACAACGGAGTCACTTGTCGGTGGTAGAGCAGCGCGGAGTGGGTTCGCCTCATGGAGCAGTGGGGTCGGCAGCGCCTTGCTTCGGCTTGGTGCTGAACGCCCGGAACTTCCCCAGCAGAGCCTCCACGCGACCCTTCACGGCCTCGGCAGCGGCAGTGGCAAGCTCGCCGCTTACTGGCTCCAGCAGGCTGTCAAGGTCGACCCGGGGATCGCGAAGGTAGATGTGGGTGAGGACCCGCGTCACCACTTCAGAAGACAGGACACGCGCCTCGGCCTCGGCCGTGGGGCCAAGGCCAAGGGCGACATCTTCAAGAGCACGAACCAGGAAGGGAAGCAGCTTGGCGGGGCCGTCCTCGGCGCCAGCCAGCGGGCTCTCCAGGCCGCTGTCGTAAAGCGTCCTCAGCGAGGAGCGAGCCTTTGCCTCCATCTCCATGAAATCCACGCGGTCCTCGGCAAGAACCAGGGCCTTGTCGTCCAGCTTGGCCTTCCTCGCCCTCAACTCCTGCTCCAGCGCGCCTAGGCGGTCGCGACGCTTCCTGAGCTTGACCTCCCTCTCCTTGATGGCCGCCTCGCGAGCCTTCACGCCTTCTTCCTGCTCTTGGCAAAGGCGGACCTCTTTCGCGAGCTGGTCCCGCAGGCCTTGCAGCTCGTCCTCCAGCGCCTTGCAGTGACCACGGACGTCGACCACCTCCCCCAGGGATGCGTCACAAGCAGCCTTTGCCTCAAGGACGGCCTGCTTCTCCTCATCGCAAGCCGTCGAGGCCTGGACCAGCACCGCCCGAATCGAAGCCTCGGAGCGAATCCATCCTGAAGCCAGCTCCAAGCGCCCGGGCACCAAGCGAGGGTCGGCGCCAAGAATATCCTGCCGCAGCCGGTCCAGCTCAGCAGCAGCACGATCCAGAACGGCAGGAGGGGTCGGAGAGACAGCAGTCGGTGGAGTAGAAGGAGAAGGCGGCAGCGCGGCCACAGCATCCTGAGGCGGAGTTTGCTGCGCCCCAATGACTGTAGTGGCGGCAGCAGGCACCTCGGGAGTCACTTGGGCCATGGGGGCTGAGCTCGCCCCCACCGGCTCAGCCAGGCCTCACGAGGACGACCGGGCAGGGGAAGCCCGTGCGTCGCGGTCACCCTCCTTTGCGGGCAGAGGCGCTGCCACGGATGGAAGCTCAGGAGCTCCCTTCGGCTTCTTTGCTGCGGGCGCCAGCCTATCCAAGAGATGCGGACGTCAAGCCTCAGAAGCAGAGCAAGAAATAAAGACAAGAATCAAGCGCTTACGGGTCGTCGCCAGTGAGCTCAAGCGGCCTCCGGCCAAATTTGAAGCCCGAAAGCCGGCTAGAAGGGTCAACCTCGGGAAGCTTGGAAGCAGAAGGCGCGTCTGCGGTCCGCCTGGGGCCGGGGCAGACCCGCGGGAGATCAGCCCGGTCCTGTCCTTCTTCGGGATCGGGGGCAAGCTCCCGCCGTCCTGCTCGTCATCATCCTCGTCGTCATTGCTCGGAGAAAGGCAGAGAACGCGGGACCTGCGCCGGGGGAGGGGAGCCCTCGACTCTCCGTCAGTCGCCTCGGAGTCGGGCCCTTTTTCCCACTACCCTCCTTCCTCCTCGTCGCTGGAGTCGTCGGAGGGCACGTCCACCGGTTCCTCGGGAGTTTCCATGGGCACGGGCCTGTCCCGTTGAAGACGGCCATGGACTCCACTACCTGCTCCCAGTCGTCGTGGAGGAACAAGGGCGTAGGAGCGCCCTCCAACCTCACCACATCGCCCCCGACCAGAGATTGGAGGACCGCAGCCAGATCTCCGTTGGCCAAGGCCGCGGGGCTCGGATGGGGCGTCCACGTCGGATGTGAGTACTGCCGAAGCGGAGCCAGCTGGTGCTCCAGGAATTCCCTCAGCAGCGACGCGCCGGTCAGCTTCGCCGCCGCCATGTTGGCCGGCCTCAGATCCGTGTCCATCTTCTCCAACACCAGCTTCGCACGAGGGTCCACGAGCTCCGCTCGACACCAATCGCTGGAGCTCGTGGGTTGCTCCGTGGGCAAGATCAGCCGAGGGTGGATGTGCCCAGCATCCGCCAAGACCCACTTTCTCCTGAAGCCCTCAATCCTTTTCCCGGGGTTCGAAATGGCAATGGCACCACCGTACGCGATGAAGCTCGCACATGTGGAAGCAGGACCGCGAGAGGTCCGTTGGTAGAAGTAGTGGCGCAGTAAGGCCACTGAGGGCTGCACCCCTACATGAGCCTCACAGTAATAGGTGAAGATCGCCAGGAGAAGGACGGAGCTGGGGTGGAGATGCAGAGCCTGTAGCTTATAATGGTGGAGGACAGAGAAGAAGAACTCGGAAAATGGAGGCACCAGGCCAGCAGCAATGGCGCTTACGAAGAACGGATAGAAGGTGCTCCCTTGACCCTCAGGGGTGGCGGAGCCGGCCTTGAACACCTTCGCCCCGTCGATGCCCCGCGCCGCCGCCATCCGGCGCTGTCGGATTTCGGGTTCCGGTAGACCCTTGAGGTTCGAACACTGGGGTGCGCTCGGAGATTTCTCCTCCTACCTACCTGCACCACTCTGCCAAGCTAGGATCAAAGCTATGAACAGAACAACACGAGGGACACAGGGTTTATACTGGTTCGGGCCACCGTTTTGGTGTAATACCCTACTCCAGTGTGTGGTGTGTGGATTGCCTCTTGGGCTGATGATGACGAACAATACAAGGAAGAACAGCCTCGCGAGGGTCTGTTCTTGGCTGGGGCGATGAACTGCTGGGAGGAGTTCAGCCACCTTTCTCTCTCTCTCCCTCTTTCCAACTGGTCGACCCTTTGCCATGTGGGTGGCTGGTCCTATTTATAGAGGCCCTGGCCCTCTTCCCAAATATTGAGCGGGAAGGGAGCCAACAATGGCGGGCTAATTTGAAAGGGGACAACAAGTATCAGCTATCCTGACAAAAGTAGTCTTCTCCTGCGCAAAGCTCTGGTGATGACGCCGTCTTGGGCTCCACGGTGACCTCCGTCTCGTAGTCCTCCTGGTCTTGGTCTCGTTGCACCGAAATGGCAACCTTTGCCTGACGCCTCGGTACTCCGCGGCTGCGCTTGCCCCCTTTGCACCAAAGAGGAAAGGGGGACGCTGCACAGGCTAGCACCCGCCTGGCGCCCTGAGTCGTCATGGCTTGCGTCACGGGCACCTCGTGAGGTACCCCGCCTTGATCTCTCCGCCTCCTCGTGAGCCAGCCTGACGAGGCCGTGCCTGAGGAAGCTCCGTGTCGTCCGCCCCGCGAGGCTTGGCCTCTCGCGAGGGTCTTGAGTTTGTGTTGGTGAAGATGGGCCGTGCTGGGCCCCCCTTTGAGCCACGCCGCAGGCCACAGGCAGGCAAGTCTGGGGACCCCCTTCCCAGAACACCGACAGTAGCCCCCGGGCCCAAGGCGAGCCCGGACTTGGCCGTGCAGGGAGGCGGAAGGGCAAGAGCGAAGCGCCGCGGGCCCTAACAGCCTGCGGCCTTGGGCGCCTCGTGGCGGTTGACTGGACGTGGGCGCCTCCACTTCCCCATGGCGCCTCGGCAACTGCACTGATCGGACAAGTCCCTGCATGAAAAACCGGTCAAGTACCTGCGATTATGGAGGTCGGCGGTTGGCCTCCGCCGGCTATAAGTACGGAACATCGCGCGCCCTTCCAGTCCATCCCTCCTTGCTTCTCCTTCTTCCCAATTCTTGCTCCGTCTTGCTGCGATGGCTCCGATCCGCCGGTTATCGACGGTAGAGAAGGGAAAGGCTCCCCGAGAGGGACCAGACCCACTTCCGCCGAAGAAACGGCATGTCCACCATGGCCCGGACGAGAGGGCCCTTCAGGTGGTGTCGAGGCCTTGGGGCGAGCGGGCGCCGCCAGGGTTCCCACTTCCATTGTACGCCCATGTCGAGGGCCCCGAAGGAGCCGATGCTGACCGCCACGGACGGCGC
Organism: Triticum aestivum; assembly: GCF_018294505.1. NCBI lineage: Eukaryota > Viridiplantae > Streptophyta > Magnoliopsida > Poales > Poaceae > Triticum > Triticum aestivum. Next base: position 419,028,847 of record NC_057794.1, on the reverse strand, counting down.
CGCCGTCGGCGCCGACGGGTCACGAAGGTGTGGGTCATCCCCCCTCGAGTCCACACCGAGGGCTCCTCCCAAGAGTTCGTGCTCCACGTCGCCATTCCTCTTCAGTCTTGGATCTGTCTTCCTCCCTTCTTTGCCTCCGTCATCCCGCAGGGGGAGCCCCTGGAGCTCTGGCTGCAGCACGCCGGCTGCAGCACCCTCACGACCGAGGCAGAGGTCGCGATCGTCGCCCCGGGCGAGGTCTACATGACCCGGGGCTGGAGAGAGATTGCCCGGGTTTGCAGGACAAGGGGCGTCTTCGCGATCCACTTGGACTACGACGGTGCTTTGGTGATGCTCCTCAAGGTCTTCGACGCGGACGGGCGCTGGGTGGAGTGCTGCCCCGGTGAAGGCGGCCAGGGCCCTTCTGTGACGAGGACCGGGCTCGCCAATCGCTCCCTTGGTGGAACCTCGGGCGGTGGAGACGTCGGAGGCTCCAGCAACTCCGGCGAGCCCTTCGCGACTCTGGAGACGAGTGACGATAGCTACGAGCCCCCGAGCCAGCGCCGCTCCCGGAGCAGGGCAGGCTCGTCAGGCCGCCTCCGACTCTGATCTGGATGGGGTTGGCATCGGTACTTGGCGGCCCACTGTTGATGATGGCATCTTTTGTAGCGATGCGCGTAGTTTGCGTCTCTTTAGGATCTGTTCCCTGCGAGGAACCAAAAGTGCGCCCCGTGGGGGCTTGTAAGGTGCATGTGATCCTATTTTGTTAATATAACCCTTGCCGTAGATTTACGCGAGTTGCTCATCCCGTCTTAGCTCGGTCCTCCCTTTCGAACCTCACGAGAGCTTGGTGCTCTGCACCGACAGGTCCCAGTCCCAAGGCGGCTTCAGCCGTCGCTGGTATGCCAGATCGCGATGCCGTGGTCAAGGCCAGGAGGTGAGCGACCCGGAGTCCGATAAGAGCCCCTGAGTCGCGATGCTCAGGAGGTCCCCTTTGGCGCCCAAGCAGCCGCTGTTCGGTGAGAAAGGGGAGCTACGTCGCTAACATGGGATAGCATTAGGTGCAGGGATGGTGCCACGATAGCTAGCGCTCCCGGGCGATAACTTATCTCGAGGATCAGGGGCCGCTCTCTGGAGTGTGGCCGGGTCCATGCATCGGCAGGCGCGAGGTTGCTCGGCGAGGTCCTCGTGTGTCTCTCCCCTCTCTTCTTTGCTCCCCTTTCTGCTCTATGTCCTCGGTTCCCGGACCTCGAGCGAGTCTCAGCCGTCACTGGTATGCCAGGTCGCGATGCCATGGTCAAGGCCAGAGGGTGAGGGCTGGAGAGCCAGTAGGAGCCCTGAGTCGCGATGCTCAGGCACCCCCCCTTTAACATGCAAGCGGTTCGCGCGGACGAGAGCGAAGGAGACACAGCAAGAGCCTCGCCTAACGCAGCTCCTTCAGGAGGTCCTGCAGGTCCATCATAGAAAGAGCAAGGAGTTTCCATAACAATTGACTGTCAGCCGTTGGTTGCTTCCGAAGGGTAGTGAGGCACTGAAGGCTTGACGAGGTGACGCTATGCGGGGCTGCCATGGCCAGAGCTCAGCCATCCAGGTTTGTCGGTGTTGCAGGGACGGACCCATGCGCAAGCGTCGTGCCGTTTGGGAGCAGCTCCGTTAGTTGGCGTCAGCTGAGCAGGCAACTAGGTAAAGCACACTAGCCGCAAAGGAGTGGATTCGTTCAAATAGATGCGGGGATCACTGGGTCAGGCCCGAGCGACTTGGGGATCATGCAGCCCGAGGGGCGCCCCCAACAAGGTAAGCTAACAACACGAAATAAAAGGGATACACGCCGCAGGGACGGACCCACGCGGCCTGGGAATAACGCAGCCCTGGGGGCGCTGCCAGCCGGAAGTGAAACTTGAAAGATGTCACCTGATGACGCTGAAGACGAAGGGGTGTTGGTGTAGCCGGCTCGGCGGGCTGCGGAAGCCGATCCTCATGAGCCCCCAGACCCAGGGGCCTCGGGAGGCTCCGAAGGCGCTGGCGGTTCCTGGCGGGCCATCTTCATCTCCGCCAGGGCTGCGGAGCACCTGGCCTCTTGTGCCTCCGTGATGCCCCTCATGAGGCGCCGGTATGCGTCAGCCGCGCTCGGCAAGCCGTAAGGCATGCGAACGTAGCTGTGGGGTGGACCTCTATAGTGCCCCACTCGCGAGGGCCAAAGGCGCTCCAGGGAGGCGACTTGGTTGAGCCCTGGTACGTCAACGCAGACGCGCAGCCCGCCATCCTCGCCTGGATGGGGAGCCACTGCTGGTAGGCGGCAGGCGCCTGTCATGACTCTGGACTCATGTAGCTCCTGAATGGCCTTGCTGACGAACTCATGTGGGTCTGGATCTCCTTGCCTTGCTCCTTCTTGAGGGAAACGTGCTTCGAAACACGCCTCCATGTGGTGCCCCAGCGCCTCCCTCGTGACCCTTGCTAGGTCGGTGGCCCTCCAGGGGAGAGCCCCGAGCCCTGCCTGAGGAGGGCGCCGGACGCGCTTTCCTATGCGATGGAAGGAGGTTCCCCCTGGGCAGGCACGGGCCCAGAGGGGCCTACCTCCAGAGGGGCCAGGCCGGACGATGTCTTCTTCTTCTTGGGGCGGCCTCGGGAAGCCTCCTGCTTCTGCGATCCGGGTCTTCTAGTGATGCAGCCTGAAAGTCTCGCTCCAGGGAACACACTGCGTCCTTCTCTTCACAGGGCACCGTGATGACTTCGCCGCTTCCTGGCATCTTGAGGATGTTGTAGCCGTGGTGAGTCACGACCACGAACTTGGCCAACGCCGGGTACCCGAGGATGGCGTTGTACGGCAGGGGGATGTGAGCGACGGCGAAGTCGATGAGCTCGGTGCGGTAGTTGTCGCGTGCCCCGAAGGTGACGGGGAGGCGAACCTGCCCGATCGCGACCGTGGATTCGTCGGTGATACCGGAGAAGGGCTTGGTTGGCTGAAGCTGGCTGTAGGGCACTTGGAGGTTGTTGAATGTCTCTACGGACAGGACGTTGAGCCCTGCCCCGCCATCGGTGAGGGTCTTGGTGACCACCACGTTGCTGATGATTGGGGAACAAAGCATCGGGAGGACTCCGGCCGTAGCCGCACACTTGAGTTGATCTGCTGAGCTGAATGTGATGGCACACGCCGACCAACTGAGAGGGCGCGTGGCTTCGAGCCTGGGGAGGGATGCATTCACTTCGCAGGCGAACTGCTTGAAGATGCGCTGAGAGGCTGGGGCCTAAGCTCCGCCCAGGATGCAGGCGATCGCTCGCGGCTCCTGGAAGCCCCCAGCCTCCTCGTCCTGGTGGCGGTCCTCATTTCTCCCTGGCTGCGGCGGCAGCGGTGGGAGGCCTGCGTTGCCTTGCGGGCGATCCTCGCGAGGCTGATCTCTCCAGCCTCCCTCGCGAGGTGGGTCTTGCCAGCGATCCTCACGAGGTTGGTCGCGCCACCACTGGCGCGGGTCACGGTCTTCCCAGCGCCTTGCGTTCCTTCCTCCTCCTCGGCCGTATCCCCGGTCACCACGGTCAGGGCTATGGCCGATCCTTCCTGCACGCACGGCTCGGAGTTCTTAGCATTCGCTGGTGTTGTGGGTGTGGAGGTCGTGGTACACGTAGTACCGGCTACCCTTGGGAGGTTCGGGCTGATCTCTGCCCTGCTTGGTGTCTGGTTCTGCCGCGAGCACGGCAGCCCCCTTGCGCTTCGCTTCCTTGGCCTTGAGCTTCTTCTCTTTTGGGTATGCGGCAGGCAGCTCAAGGAGGGAGAGACGCCCTTCCTCAGCCCTGGCGCACTTGTTCACCAAGTTGAACAGCTCCAAAGAAGTGCACAGGTCTTCATGCATCGCCAGCTCCTCCTTCATCTTGACGTCACGCACGCCATCGGAGAAGGCTGAGATGATGGCCTCTTCAATCACCTTGGGAATCTTGAGGCGTGCGTTGTTGAAGCGCTGGATGTACTTCTGCAGGGTCTCCCCGGTTTGTTGCTTGATGCGGCGCATGTCGCTCACGGCGGGTGGCCAGTCGCGAGTACCTTGGAAGTTGGCGATGAAGCGGGTACGCATCTCTTCCCAGGAGGAGATTGTGCCTGGAGCCAGGTTCAGGAGCCAGGTGCGGGCCCCGTCCTTGAGCGCCATGGGAAACCAGTTCGCCATGACCTTCTCGTCTCCGTTGGCAGCTTCGATGCCCAGCTTGTAGAGCTGGAGGAACTCCGCAGGGTATGCCGTGCCGTCGTAGCGAGGAGGCAGGTCTGGCTTGAATTTGCCTGGCCACGCGACACTGCACAGCTCGGTGGTGGAGGCGCGGCAGCCTGTTGTGGCCACGGGACGCCTTCGGTGATGGAGATCCTGGTCTTGCATGTCCTCACGCGCCGGAGCAGGAGGATGATCGCGACGTGCTGGAGCAGGGAGCGCCTGGGCGGCTTCTGGCGGGCGAGGGACTTCTTGGCAGCTCTGCTCTTGCCGCGCTGGCACCTGACGGAGCGGGTTCCGCCCAGGGGCCACGCGCCTTGGAGCCATGGCGTCTTCTTGGGGAGGAGGCAGCTGGGGCGCCGCCGGAGCCTCGTCGCCCGCGCGGGGCAGGGTGCGGTGGAATGGACGACGTGGAAGAACCCCCTGCAGCGCGGACGAGCTCGACGATGCGGCCGAGCCATTCTTCATAGACGTCATCGAGTGCAGCCCGAGCCTCCATGGGTGCGCGGAGCGCGCGGGACGAAGATCCAGCTGGGGCGAGCGTGGGAGTTGCCGTGCGGCCGTCTTGGCACACGGATGGATGCTGAGACGATGCTTGCTGCTCGTCCCCCGCCGGGCCGGTGGCGGCATTGACGGCAGGTGACGGGGAACGGCGAGGACGCCCGCTGACAGGGGCTGTCTGGGCGACGCGGGAAGCGAGGGCGGCTCGGCGCTCCGCGCGGGCCCGATGTGCGTCACACATGAGCGTGATGGTCGGAGGAGAGCGGGGCGGTGGAAGACGAATTCCGGCGCACCCCTACCTGGCGCGCCAAATGTTGGATTTCGGGTTCCGCTAGACCCTTGAGGTTCGAACACTAGGGTGCGCGCGGAGATTTCACCTCTTACCTACCTGCACCCCTCCGCCAAGCTAGGATCAAAGCTATGAAAAGAACAACATGAGGGACACAGGGTTTATACTGGTTCGGTCCACCATTGTGGTGTAATACCCTACTCCATTTTGTGGTGTGTGGATTGCCTCTTGGGCTGATGATGACGAACAATACAAGGAAGAACAACCTCGCAAGGGTCTGTTCTTGGCCGGGGCGATGAAATCAGAGAGAGAGAGAAAGGTGACCGAACTTCTCCTAGCAGTTCGTCCCCCCCAGCCAAGAACAGACCCTCGTGAGGCTGTTCTTCCTTGTATTGTTCATCATCATCAGCCCAAGAGGCAATCCACCACACCACACACTGGAGTAGGGTATTACACCACAACGGTGGCCCGAACCAGTATAAATCCCGTGTTTCTTGTGCTGTTCTTTCCTTAGCTTAGATCTTAGCGAGGCGGAGGGGTGCAGGTAGGTAGGAGGTGAAATCTCCGCGCGCACCCCAGTGTTCGAACCTCAAGGGTCTGCCAGAACCCGAAATCCGACACCCCCGACCACCGCGCGAAAATCCTCCCCCCACACCCAAAATTACCCCCAAATCCGATTCAACTCCCTTCGCCCAAC